>NC_067159.1:27451867-27539367 GCF_903995435.1 Acomys russatus | reverse complement strand
GTATGATGTAACAAGCCCCTGGAATTCAGAGGCTAGCATTCAGGAGTTGGCTCTAACTTTTGACCTTGTAGAGGTGGATCTGCCCTGTGTCTCTTGTGTTGTGTATTCCAGAATAAGTCACCCTCACACTTTCTAGAAGTTCTCTAATCCTCTGTCTATGATCATGCTATAATAGTGCTGAGATTGGAGATGAATGGCACCAAACCTAGCCTTTCAATTTAGCTTAAAATCTGTCTAAAACCTCAAAATTTGCATTCCATCAATCAATCAGAAGCAGGGCTAATGATCAGGACCTGTATTACCAGCCTTCCATTTGCTACCAAAGAACTTTGAGAAAATCCACTTCTTGACACATATGCGTTGAATTACTCTTTTCAAAACATGCAGAATTTTTAACAGTTGCAAAATATTTACATGCATCATTTTATTATGGTTCCTTAAATATTTTATTATGTTATTAATCTACAGAGGTGGATATTAAAACAAAATCATTTGAACGAATTATAATTGTACAAATGAAAATATTAATGCCATATATTTGACAAGAATATTTTACAAATGCCACACAGATTGCCTTGTAATCTGAAATGTTGTATACTTGTGTGTTTATTTTAGAGGTCTGAAACATAACATGATTTAACAGTAAATAAATTTTAGACAATTTAGTTCTTTAAACTCATTCCACCTATCTCTATTTTACAACCTATGAATGTCATGCCATGGTTCAGCACCAAAAACCATATAAAAGTTTCTAATCAAATTTCTTATTGATCTGAAGTGGTAGATTTGTTTGTTGTTTTTCTTAAGTTTAATAAAATACATTATAAATGCTACTTCCAAATGTATCTTTTGTCTAATGAGACTATATGAAAACTTGGGTTATATTTTCTTATTTTCATTTCACAGACAGGAAAAGGAGACAGCACAAACACCTACATGTACACACACACACACACACACTCAAGAAAGGAACTTAAATGTCATGAATTTAATTTGTCAGTGTATAAACTGCCTTTGAGACACTAAAGTACATGTAGTCTCATAATACCCTGCTCTTTTCTTTCTATTGTAATTTTTAAAAAGAAAACACAACAAATGTGTTTCTTACCCTTCAAAATATGGTGTTAGGAAATAGCACAGCAAGCTTCCTCACCAGTTCCAATAACTAGCTCAGTGCTACTGAGTGCCACTCAGCATTAACTGGCCAGAATCACTCTTTCTTGTAGCTGTGTCCACAGTCTCTAGATGAACCCCTGAGATTTTAAGTCATGCTTCACTCGACACCTACAACCACACCTAGCTTTTCCACATGATTTCTGGGGTTCAAACGCAGGTTATCAGCATTGCATATCTGCCTGGCTCCTAAGTATGTCTTTGTCTGAAGCAACTAGGACAGATATAATTTTAATTTTTATGACACATTTTCATAATTCTTGAGACAGATAAAAAATCAACCAACCAACCAACCAAAACCAAATACACACAAATCATAACTACAAAGGATACTAACTCTTGACCTGCAAATCTGAGTTGTTCCTGGTTCTGCTTCTCCTGGCAAAAGTCTATATATTTTAGAATAAACCATATTTTTATGCCTGTAGTATGAACATCCAACTCCCTTTGAAAATACTTATTTAAAATGTACTGGGATTTCTTTTTGGATCTAATTTGCCTATCAATCACCAGATCACTTTCAGTCGGCCAATATAAAATAATCTGTAATCCACTTTCAGAAATACTCACTCTGACTAGACCACCAGGGACCAGGGCGAACTTTAAGAGTAGAGCTAGGAATAGCCTTAATCATGTCAGACACACATTCTTTCATTCTTTCAAACCTTTACATCCTACTTTTGGTTTCTAGTCTCTTGTTAAATCATAGAAAACAAAGACACTCACAGAAATACAAATACTAATAAAATACAAGTTGTCAGACAGAATCTGAAGCTATTGGAAAGAAAAGAAATATTTTGTAAAGATCTATTTAATATGTTGACTTTCCTCAGTATCTCAAGAATTATGCAAGGACTTTCAGTCTTCCAACTGTGATATATTTCTAACCTTCATAAAGTTAATTAAAATAGTATGATTTGTAGCAGTTGGGTAAAACTAAATATTACAAATACATGTAAAGCTCTCAGTAACTGTTCAGTATGTATATTTCTCCTGCACATGTTGTTTTTACTGAGTGGATGCAAAGCATGTTTCTGTCACAGTCCAATATTATGGTCATAACTCCTTATTACTGATACTTTTCAAGTAACACTTACCCCAGGATTTTCCATAGCTATTTGTTCAAAGAGCCTATGAGTGAGAAGAGGAGCTACCTAGTTTGTAAGGACCCCTATGTTTGGATGCCTTACCTCTCTTTTAGGATTTCATTATTGCATTCATCTCACAAATGGAGGACCTGAGCTTGTAAGAGTTAGTTACTTAAACTTGATCCAGACCATACAGTAGTAAAATGTCAGTGTTTGGTCTTCATTCATTTGAGTTTCCTGTTGAGCAAGAAAGGTGACCTCTCCAGAATAGTTTCTCACGTAAGTTATGTAGCTGTTAATGCTAATATTAATGCTGTTAAGTAAAGTCTAACTTTGTAATGAAGTAAGAGTAGTTGCTTAGTAAGTACATCATCATTTTAAAGTGTGACTTATAGCTGAATTTATACATTTAAAGCATATTCAACTTGGGGGGCATATCTCCAAAATGAATTTGATAATGATAGAATCTTGGACAGTTTACATACAAATTAGTAAGATTTCTATCATCAAATAAGAAATAAATCATGAAAAGTCCATAGCTGCAGGTTATGGAGGTACTCAAGTGAATGTATGCAATTTCTATTTAGTAGACGTCAAAAAATGATCGCATCCATCAATTTTACAAGAATATTTTGAATTACTATTGTGCTATGAAGTCTATGTTGAAAAGTATTTTATTATCATGTGTTTACTATTGCTTCAGGAAGACAGTTTGTAGCACTTTTTTGTTGATAATCACCTTTAACGAGACTAGCTAACAACAAAGTGTTTGTACTCCAGTGTTTGGATGATATTAACTACTGTGACCTAATAACTGATACTCAGAAGATATTATAATCTTGCACATAAACCTGAATGTTGAGCAATGTTGCTGGCAATCTCTGTGGTTCTTCAGGCAGCTGGACTGTTTTAGCAGCTGTGTGACTAATAAAACATGACATCTGTTTTCTAATATAGAAACATGGCATTAATGCTGCTAAGCATTATTACAAACTGGGTCAGACCCTGGTGACTTGGTCTCTGGAAAAAAAAAGTGATAGTGCTACAGTTAAGGAATAACCTGAAACAAAGTGGAATGCATTATTTTCTTTTTCCATATACCATTTTTTCCACAAAACTAAATGCAAAGCATTGCAAAAGGAAATAAAAAGATCATGGCACTATTATTAGCCTATGCACAGAATAAACTGCATAATGAATAGTGTTGGGAAGAATAGGAGAAATATATTTATGGATTGGCTATTCTACTATCAATTTTTTGAAAAATGCTCTTATTTATCTTATTTAAATAGGCTATTGTATCTAACTATTATAGAAAACCTTGTGAGATGATGCTTTTATCTCAGTTTCATTGATAAAAATGAGAACACACACACACACACATTACTGTTTAATGGTGGGAAACTTCTTTCCAATATTTTATACTCTCAGAAAATGAGCAAGAGTATTTTGAAGAACAGCTATATCATTGGGTTCCACAGCAACCTTGGAATGGAAAAGATGGAACACAGTAGCTAGAGATGTCTAGTTGTGTCATAGGTTTTGACCAGATGCCAGAACCCCTTCCAGAAGCTTGGTTAGTGTATCTCGGTTCCGCAGAAAAGCCAAGCTCTACTTTCCAAGATTATTCACTGAATATGGAAGGCAATAGAAAGGGCAATAGGAAGGCCTTATGGAGGCTGAGATGGTTCTTACTGGTAGAACTGAGCCAAGAGTTAGGTATTTCACCGAAGGCAGGGCCTGGGAGGCACATGACAGCATTCAGTTCAATGTTTCAGGTAGGCAATGGCATCAAACAATATCATCTAGCTTAAGAAAAAGTAGTAGGAAATGATATTTATTTTCTGTGAGAAATATTCTCACATATTGTCATTTTACAAAGGAATAGATAATCATATGCATTGCATATAAATAGAGTAATAAAGAGTGTGAGGAGGAAAGGTAAGAAAAATACCGCTCGTAGAAGGTCTGTTTATTGTTTTGAATTCTTTAATAAGTACTTGTTTTCTTACACATTGTTAGAATTCCCAGCTCTTATTATACCGAGAGAGTAAAAAGTAAGAAAAGTTGTTTACTGTTCAGCCACAAATAAATTGCACAGCTTAAGACAGCATTAGTATGTGGGATTGATTCTTAAGAAAAATTTGAAATCTCAAGAAAGATGACAGAAAAGCCACATTGCAAGGGGAGTTCTAAAAGTATTTCACAGGGAAGAGAGATGTTAAGACCAAGGTGAGTATGAACATGTAGCAGGCTTCAGTAGTAGAAGAGTAACTTTTAAAAAAAGAAAAGATCAGTGTGAGAGAAATGTTACATTTATTAGTTAAAGCACATTCTAGAGCAATGATTGTAAATGTGCATTTTTCTCTGAATTAAATTGAATCTATGAGAAATTTTGTCTGAAACAAGTATATGATTTTTTTTCTGCCTCTTATTGACGATGGCCTGAACAGTCATTGTGCATTGCAGGCTGTTTTTAGTTAAGTTGGGTGACTGCTGCCTTTAGGTTTGCATCTCTTCCTATTTCTATACCCTTTTGTTAGGCCTATTTCTACTCATTTCAGATCTCTTTCATTTTTAAAGAGAAATGACATGAAGATGAAAGCAAATGACAAAAGTTGATAACATTATCTAAAGAAATATTGCCTGGACAAAAACAAGTGACAGTTTGAAGGGACACTGAAAAACAGGATAAAGTTCTGTTGTCTCTGCTTATTAAGCATTGAGCGGTCAGCCCTGATGCCAGTAAATCTCAGGAAATAGCAACCTTGTTGGCACTTAGACAAACCCTCAGTAAATACTAAAGTAAATGCAAAGTTGAGAACAAAAAGAATGCAGTTTTAGTCACATAGATGTGCACTGGGCATATTTCACGCGATAATGTGAAACTGTTAGGACTAAAAGGAGGTGTTTCCGGCATTGCCTGAACATTTCTCCATATGACTTTTTTTTGAGAGATTATCTATCACATCTGATTTTTTCCCAAGGACAAGGCTGTATTGTTAGCAGCCATCTTCTCTGTTAAACTACAGTTTTGAGATATATCTTGTAACATAATTACTAAAAATAATATTCACCAAAAGATCTATGTATTAGATCTCAGGATAAAGTTTAGACTGGCTTAGAGACAATATTTTGAGGCTGCTTCTGAAGAAAAACTTGTAACTTTGTTAAAATGTCAACAAACAGAAGATATAAGGCCCAGAGAGGAGCAGCATACTTCTATTACAGAGAGAAAATCTTCCTTTTATAGTTTCTCTTGATCCTCACCGCAGTGCTCCTTTTGATCTTGGGTCTTAGAAAGCTTAATGTCTCAGAGACAAAGTCACAATAACACACAAGATGAGATTAAGATACTGAGCAAAAGGCAGAAAAACACCATGTACTTGTCGAAAGAAATGATCACTTCAGGGAAAACAAAAAGTGGTTGTTAAATTTTGGACTGGAAAGAAACAACTGATAAGTCTGTTGTGGTCAGCAAGAGGGCCCCTCTTGAAATTGATGAAGGGAGGAGAGATAATAGGGATCGGTTTCTTCAAAACCAGTAGTTACAGTGAACGCTTGCAGTGCGCGTTGCACTGCCACCCTTCTGCACAAATAGCCTTGTAGCTGCAGTGCATGTGCAACTATTCCCCGCCTGTTCTCTGCTGTTTTCTAATCCTTACTCACATTTGCCCAGTCCACAACTCTTTTTACTTTATATGATCTTTTCTGTGAGTCGATTCTTCTGTCTTGTGATGGGAATCTGTTTTGTCAATGTTGCTAGAACCCTTCTTGCTCTCTTAGTGTGGATACTGGTGCTAGGGTGAGGGCAGACACTGTGCTGCTGGTGGGGAGGGTGAGCTATGAATCAATACGAAGACATTTTAACCTATGATATTACAGCTGTCTTAGACAGAGGCACAAGTACAAACAGTTCTCTGGGTACTTTCTGGGTATCACCATCACTATACTTACAGTCCTTCCATTTTCTAGTCACTATGAAATAAAAATATGTTTTCTCCCTCAATACTTTGCCCCTTAGTTGCTTAGTTGGAGGAGACCACACTTCCTATGGTTGTCCTTTTGCATTTGACTCTCAATTGCAGCTTACCTAAGTGACTTGGGTAACTTACTCATCCAATCTGAACTTTGGTTTTCTACCCACTTTAGTGATGTCTAGTCATTGTTTAGACAGTAGACTTGAGTGTTGGCTCAGACACTCAAGTGGGGGGTGGGGTGGGGAGGGTGTTGTTTTTTGTTTGTTTTTTAACAGGTTTGCTAGTTACTCACATCTTTCCTTTCAATGTGATACCAATTATTGTATTTTGACACATTTTAGTTGGATAACTAAAAACAAGTTTTTAAGCTTCCAAATTATGATTTTTGGAAAATTGTTTTTGTACATCTTTCCTTTCCCAGGTATTTAATATGGGTCCAAGGGTATGAACTTCATTAGTTCTTAAGTAGCAGAGAAGAAAATGAGAGCAGCACACACATATTAATAGATTATGCTCCATCTTGACTCCTATGGGATTGCACCAAGCCATATGAATTAGCTACCTATACATAAATGCATTTAATTACTGTTATATTGAGTCAAAGAGAAATGAAAGACTTGTGGGGTCCATAGTCATAAGGATAGAAGATTTTGCTGTCAGTCAAAAAGAGAGAAAAATACATGAAGTAAAGATTGACTCAAAAAGCATCAGACTTCAGCCTGAAATTATATGTGATCTTATCAAATTATATACAATGTTACTTTTATAGTTATTCTATTAAATGTGAAATGTAATGAATGATTTTGAAGTGTTGTTAGTTTCTCCAAAATAGGAAATTAATGCAATATAAAATGAGCCTGTATTATACCATTCTGTTTTCAATTGACTTTCCAGTGGAAGCAATTACAGAATATGCTTGGTTTAATTTAATGACTTTCTCACATAGCTGTTATAACAGTCATTACAAGACAGTATTTTATTTGTCATTCATTGTCTTTGCTGTTTACGTTTTGTCATTCCACTTGTCTTGAATACTGATAGGGAAGAGAATGTATTCCCTTCCTGTTCAATAGACTAATTTTAAGGTATTTAGAAGAATAGGTACTTAAAATACAAATTCACATTTACTACTTTGTACATCCACCAAACTAGATTTTGTTAATTTTCTTTCAGGTTATTTTAAAAAATAAATGTACTAAACATAATACGTGACATGTATAAAAATTGTCTGGTAAAGCATACGGAAAGTTTGGTGAATAAAATATTTGCTCCATTTTCAAATATTATGAATATGTGTATTGTTTAATATTATCTTGCATTTCTGTACTGCATTTCATCTTTTGAATTAGCTCCATTAAGGACATACAAAACCTTAGAGGAATTTTAATCCAGCAACAATGCTACTCTGGCTTGAAGAGAGACAGGTGCTTAGCATACACCTTTAATCCCTCTGGCTAGAACACAGACATGCCCTTAGTACACACCTTTAATCCCAAACAGTGAAGGTAAACTTTGTTTGTAGAAGGAAGCACCTATGCTTGAAAGTGATGTCTAATTGAGGGGCAGACAAAGTGACAAATCAGAGAAAGATCTGACAGAATGAGTCAGAGATAGGATATATCCAACTCTCAGGAGAACAGAAAAGAAAAAGTTAATACTCAAGACAGAGGGAGATCAGAGGGAGAGAGAGAGGAGGTAGTTTTACTGGAAGAGTTTTACAGAGACATGTTGTAGAGAGAACAAGCTAGACACAGGTAAAGACAGAATGAGCCAGAAAATGAGGAACTGGAAGATTAGAAAAGATCGCTAGAGTGAGTTTGATGCCAAGCAGAGCAATTCGGTCAGAAGCTGAGAGAAGCCAGTTTGAATCAATCAGCTTGGAGAAGAGTTTGAGCCAGAACAGCCTAGCTGAACCAGCCAGCCAGAATTTAGACAGAGTTAGAAAGGGTGAGCTTCTTCAGCGTGGATCTCAGAGGCTGAAACCATTCTACGCCTAGGTTAGAGTGTACAGAAGCTAGAAGCTTTCAGGACTAGGCTTAGGTTAGCAGGTGGAGGCAGTAAGCCCACAAGGAAATGACTGCATCTGGTGAATAAAAGATACTTTTACATGAAAGATGACAAAACATTTTCTTTAGTATTAAAATAATGTCATCCACAAATATTTTAAGGAAGTCCTCTGTAAGGTGCTCCAAAAATAAAACATCTCCAAAGAATTGTGTTTTTGATGAAGAATGCTTATAAGTGATTCACAAATCACCTTCTGGCCATGATAAGCATGAAACTGTCCCTAGAGGAAGATTAACTCAAGTGATGTATGGCCAAACTTTTTTTTAAAGCAAACACAATAATTTTCAGAGTTCTACCCCGCCCCCCACCACCGCCACCCAGAGGATCTGCTTATAGGATATGCCGCAGCAGGGTTCTGAAATCTGAGGACAGAGGTATGGTGTTGGTGAAGGTGGAGACATTGATCACCTGCTGATTTTCAAGCAAGTGAACCCAGATAATTCGAGCTATCTTTATTTATACGATCACAAGCCTGCTCACTTGAAGTTATTGCTTATTCTTTAAAGAAATTATAACATCAGCATTACATAAGCCTCACCCCCCAATACTGCCAAGACACGGTAAGCAAGTCTTCAATAGTTCCTTCCTCACAAATATGTCTGCCAGATATATTGGGCCAGAAAGCTGAAATGGACACTTCAGCATTACAAAGAGTTTTGGGTGACTATTCAGGCAGCAAACTGTCGCTTTCATCTTCTCATATGGAAAGCTACTAACATGCACTCCCGGCATACTCAGGAAATCAGTTTTATTCCTTCTCAAGTCTTTGATGGGGTTGAAGACCACATAGTTTAATTTTAAAATTAAGCTTAGTTGTTTAGGGGTTAAGATGTTTTAAGGTCTAGGTAGATGTTTTAAGTTAATAATGACAAGATATGATAGATATCGATATTCACTCAGAATTTTAACTGTATCAAGATAGGAAAGATGTTTTCTTCAAGGCTGTCAAATACAAATAGCCGAAACACTAAGAATGTAACATTTATATAATTCCTGATTGTGTCACAGTTGTATATATGTGTAATAATATAAATGTATATGTAGAAATAAATGCATATGTAAAAAATTAAAAAATGTTAAATAAAAAACAAAGACCCCCAATAGTTTCCCTTCCTTTCTCCCCTCCTACTAAGTTAATCATCACCCCCACCCTGGTTTTCATCATAAAACACAAAAGTAAACTTCTAGCCAGCCATGTCTTGTGGGCATGAGCACATACCCAGCTGGCAGCAAATGCAGTTACACAGTTATGCAAGAAGAGAGACAGATTAACCATTTGTGAATATAAATTAGGTCATCAAATAACACCCCTTTGTCATAATAGCTTTTTAATTGCAGACAGAGATGTGCTCATTGTACCAAGCAACACTTCCTGACATGCACCTATCAATTCCTAATAGCATCTTTGCAAGAACCATTTTTTAAGGCTCTATCGATCAGACACAGCTTCCCCATTGTTTAGGTGTTGTTTATTAGACACAGATCTCTCGTTTTTAAGTTTCTGTTGATAGGACACAGTTTCCCCAATTTTTAAGTCTCTGCTATCAGACACAGCTTTCCCAGAACAACTATGCAAGCAGGACCTACCGATTTCCACAACTGCCACAAGCTCACTCAGTGTGACTAGAGCTGTTTCTTGAGGGACATGATTATGTATCCCCAAACACCCAGGATTAATGGTCACATGTGGAGGATATATAGAAGTAGGGGGAGGAGAGCTGAGTTTTACCCCTTGTAAGAACTTTGAGAAAAACATAGAATCTTCCACAGTGCTTTCAGCCTGCATGATCCGGCCTTGCTCATGACTGAAAAAGGGAAACTAAATACTGCTGTGAGTATTAACAGCACAACAGAAGCAGGGAGAGCTTGTAGCGTGCACGATCTAAGTGATAAGCATAGAGGCCTCCAAAATTTACCACAGTTCCTTGCCACATGGGAAGGGGCCTTGACACAGTAGGGTCCCATCAATGAAGCACTCATGTATCATTCCCTCGAGATGTTGCATGGTCAACACCAAGGATATATATTGGAACATTACAAAAAATTTTTGAACATCTTTGACATGGGAGCTCAATTCAAATATAAGTTGATGCTTCACAACAAATACTTCAATGTTGAAGGGTTTCTGAATCCAGCGGTCTGTAAGAGCCATCCTAGATGAGAAACATCATTCTTATCCATTTGCAGAGTGGTTATCTTCTTCTCCATTGTAATAGTGTCCTCCCGGGTACCTGCCATAACCTTTTCACTTCTGTTTTATAGACTTTGGACTGTACATCTCCATATCTGTATCTTTGATATTAATTGTCTTACTTGTGGGTCTATAACTATAGTCCCTACCAGGTTTAGGGTATTCACGATTTTCTTACTATCCCTTATTATTTATTTATTATTACTATATTATTTATCGCCTTGTTGTTATTCATTATTACTTTTTTATTACCCCTTTTTTTATTATTTATTGTTCTTTATTATTGCCTTGACCAAATACCTGATGAAAAGCAGCGTAAGTATGCATGGGGCATTTGGTTCATAGTTTGAGTGCGTGAAGTTCTTTATGGCAGGAAAGGGGTGGCCACAGGAGCTTCAGGTAGAGGGTCACATGTGTCAACAGCCATGAAGGGCAATAAATGCTGTGGCTAGAATTATTTATCTTCTTTTTATTCAATTTTTGCAGTCAGATTGGGCTTTTACCACAAATAGCCTAATTTATAGAAATTCCTCTTAGATACACCACTGGCTTATTTTACTGATGGGTCTAAATTTGGTCTAGCTGGTGATAGATATTAAGTATGAGGCTTGTGCTTTTTTATCTCTACCTCCCTGGCTGGGCTGCCTCTCCAGGCTACAGAGGAAGAGGATGTGCTCAGTCCTGATGTGACTTGATAAGCCGGGATGGGTGGAGAGGGCTCCCCATTTCTTAGGAATAAGGGGGCATGAGAGAAGTGGGAGGCAGGGTGGGACTGGGAGGAGAGGAGGGAAATGCCTATGATTAAGATGTAAAGTGAGTAAACAATTTTTTTTTAAAGGGGCATCCTTCTGTGAAGAGGACCATGTGCTGTCATGGTGCACATGGAACCAGAGATTTGCCATTTTCTATTTACATGACATCCAAGATTTCTTTGCTAAAACCTTGATATTGCTGAGTCTTCACCTTCACAACCCCCCCCCCCTTCCTCCACACACCCAAAGAGCACCAAAGCTGTGGGACAGACATCCCATAACGCTGCTGGACCTCTCTTAATAAACATGTTCACTGATGGTGGAAGAGGGGACTACAGAGCAAGCTCCTCTCCTTCAGATCACATGACGATGAATTCTAGTTCAGAAATTCAAAAGTAAAAGAGTCAGTCAGAAAGACTGAAAAGTTGGAGGGGTTTAGAGAATGTGAATACTTAGAATGTTACAAAAAAATAAGAAAAAAATTATTGCATCTTTGGGGGCATATTTTCAAATGTCCAGTAACACTGATTTTTAAAGATTAGTGTGTAAATCATAGCTTAATTTTTAAGCTGTATTTGGCTTTTCAAAAATAATGTATACCAAACAAGGAACACAATGCCATTGCTAATTTACTGAAGTCATTTTTTAGAGTCATGAATTGAAATTTTTTCTGTAAATTTATACATGGATATAATATATTTACAGGGAGTGGGGCATTTGAAATTGCGAGTTTGCCTTAAGGATACTTGACAACATATAATAAGCTTTCATATTTTATCACTTTTCTTGCAGAGGCCTGGAGTTTTGGTGTATGTATACACCTGGGAATCAGTAAACATAAGCACATTCTAATCTCTGTGGAGGCTTCAGCCTTTACATGCCGCAAAGAATCATTAAAAACATAATGGCACCCCTGAGTGGCTAAGCATGTAGATATCAGCCTAGTTGGTAAAAATTGCAGTTTGTTCATGTTGTCTAGACTTGATACAAACTTATAAATTAAAATGCACTTACCGTTGCTTAAATGGATCAATTGTGAAAAAAAAAATTTTTCAAAAGTGCTCTCAGCTTAGGAAAATGCCACACTCAGTGAGCTCTTGTTGGCCACTGAAGCAGGCAATGTTCCAAAGGCAGTTTATATACTGTGCTCACAGTCTTTGATGTCACTTCAAAGAGATGTATTTGTTGATAAAGAAACATTTAAGAACTGATTTGTTTCCAAGTGGCAAATGTTAGATTAACAAGAAGACTTTCCTTGAGGCTTCACTTTTCTGCAATTCTATTTATGTTTACAAATAGCTAAACCTCATTTCTGGGGTTACCTAATGTACACGTGATTAACATAGCATTGCTGTAGATTGTTGATATTAAGAAAATACAGCTGACTTGGCAATGTGAGCAACCAGATCTTTTTACGCATAAAATTTGCATCCTGAGAAAGCAGGGCAAAGTATAAAGTCTCCACTTTTAAAATCAGTGGTTATTTAACAAAACAAACCAATACAATATTGCCTTTACTGTACTTGACTTCCGTGTGAAATTTTGCTTTATGGCTATACAACTAAATCAAAACTAATGCTGGTTAAGTTAAGATGGTTTGGATACTAAATAGTGTAGTTTGAAAGGCTATATGATATGTAGCCGTTTGAATCAAGTCTGTTAAGTCATTTTCCTAATTTGAGAGCTAAACTCTTAGCTACTAGTATGTTTGTCTCTGGTGGGATAAAGAATGCTGGCAAGGAGCTGAGAACCATTCAGAGAGATTTTAAATGTTTTGTAAATTTCAATCCAGTGTCTCTATCACTCCAGTTTGAAAAAAAAAAAAAAAAACTCAATCATTTAACTCATTACTGCTTTATTAGATCACTGAAATGTTTAAGGCCTAAATAATATTTATACACAATCAAATTTCTCTGAATGTTATTTGTGAAGACAAACTAATTCCAGTTGAATAGAAACCCAACAGAACTTAAAAATAAACATTATATTAACTTGAATACTCAGTGTGTATTTTTGTTTACATCTGAAATCTCTTAACTACATCTACTTTCTGTTTCTTACTGTCTGAGTTAAATATTTTCTTATTTTTCTCATAGAAATACATATGTAGGGGGCTAGAGAGATGGCCCAGAGGTTATGAGCACTGACTGTTCTTCCAGAGGTCCTGATTTCAATTCCCAGCAACCATGTGGTGGCTCACAACCATCTAGAATGAGGGCTGGTGCCCTCTTCTGCTGTGCTGTTGTACATGCAGATACAACATTGTATGCATAATAAATAAATCAATATAAAAAAGAAATACGTATATATTTTTAAGATAATATTAACATTGCGACCTTCAGAAGAAAGTATAATTTATGAATATCTATTAATTCTTAAATGTTATATTTATTACTAAGATGTTTTTTGCCGGGCATGGTGGTGCATGCCTTTAATCCTAGCACTTGGGAGGCAGAGGCAGGTGGATTGCTATGAGTCCAAGGCCAGCCTGGTCTACAAAGTGAGTCCAAGACAGCCAAAGCTACACAAAGAAACCCTGTCTTGAAAAAAAAAAAGATGTTTTTGAAGGAAATAAGGAGATTGGTGTATGAAAATCTGTAGCTGATGAATTAAAAGCTTGACAAGTGGGCAGTTGACCTCTGCCTTGAATTTTGTTAAGGGTTTGATATACATGACATACTTAAATTAATTACCAGGTAACAATTAGTTGAATATTTTTAGGCCAATCTATGAGCAGGTCAACCTTATAAAACGTATTCATTCTGAGAAACTGTAAAATCTAAACTTCTGACCCCAGAGGCTTCTCCCAGTTCTTAGAACTGCTAACCTCAAGAGTTCCACCCTAATTCCCAGAATAGTTACATACAAATTTACAGATATCAGATGTCCTTACAAGAAGTTCCCCCAGGCCAGATGTCCTAATATCCATATGGATTCCAGTGATAAGCAACCCCACCTGCTTTGTGGTTTTTGCTTTTAAAACTAGCCTGTAACAGCTATTTGGGGTCATTCGCCTCCTGAGTGCTGAGGGACCCTGACACATCAACAATTGGGACCTTTGGTGTGTCAGTAATAAATTTTACCTACACCTATACCTCTCAGCTGGCGTAACTTGAGTGGTTTCCTGCGGCGACCCCTCCCCTTCCCGAATTGGACTCCCAGGGTCCAACATTTTGGGCCAAGGTACAACAATTCCTATGACTTTGGCTCAAGTCAAAGAAAATCTTGAAAAAATAAAGTATATTTGCAACACACACACACACACACACACACACACACACACACACACACACACAGAGTTTGGCTGATCAGTTATTCTTAGAAATATGGCAAAACATATTTTCCTTATAAATTATTATCTTATTGCAATGATCATGAAACCATTACTGTTAAATAATAAGACCATATACCTGGGCAGCAAGCTATCTTATTACTCAAAGTCATGGTTAAATAGTACTTTAACACATTTCCTGATACATAGAAATCATTTCATTCATTTGGTATTTAACCTAAATGAGTGGTAAGGTATCTTACTCTCTTTTCCTGTTGTTGTAATTAAATACCAGGACAAAGGAAAATTAAGGGAGAATGAATTTATTTTCGTTCACAGTTCAAGGGTACATTTTATGCAGATGGAAATGTCAATGACCCCAGGAGCTTAAAGCAGTTAGTCGCATTGTGTTCACAATCAGGAAACAGGGACATGGCCTCCCCCTTTCTCCTTTTAAAGAGCTCAGAATTCTACCCTGAGAATGGCAACACTCGCCACGGTAAGGCTTCCCAAATCTATTCATCCAATCAAGATAACTCTATACAGCCAACCTCGAAACTCATCTCTTAGGTGACTCTAAATTGTGGGGACCCGGGCCAAATATGTTAGGACCCAGGCCAAGTTCTGCTATGTCAGAAATCCTGTGCTTAGGCTGTAGGCTGTGACCTTCGAGTTGCTGACCTTTACCTCACCACGAGGTCTCCTGTTCCACGCTATCCCTGGACTATTTACCTTTGAAAGGAGTAGAGAAGTCTCAACTTGGACCCACCCAGAGGATTTAGGAAGTTCTTACAAGGAACTACTCAGAGAACTAGGAAGTTCTACAGGGAGCGATTTAGGCTATTTTGCATTCTTCCCCGGGGGCTAGGGTGAATGAGATAAGAATAGATCCTATTGACCTTGCCCTATATATGTTCCTGCAAGTCGGCAATAAAGTGAATCTTGATCAGAAATCTCCTGACTTGATTAGTTATTTCTTGCATCTCTGTATCCTACTTTCAATCCCCACTCGCTCTTTCAGGTGAACCCTGATTCGATTTTTCCCGCGGGATGGGACCCGACACTAAATGTTGCCAAACTGACCATCATCAGTAACCACTACACCTCCACACCTTGTTCAATATATCAGTTTTATGCCATAATCTTCTGCCTCTTGTCCCCAGTGGTGCACGATTCTCTTATAGTGTGAAATGCAGTCAGACCACTTTTAAAAAGTCTTTACAGTCTTGTTAACAACTCTAACACTTTAGAAGATCTGTACCCAGATCCCGAGACCCCCAGAAAAGACCGCCAGGACTCAGATATCGATGCAATACACATGAGGACCTTTAATCGACTTGAGCATGCCTCTGACCGTCACCAACACAGTGGTATCCAGAAAGAGCCCTGTTCGAGTCGATTCAAGGTTCTCATGTATATTGCATTGGTATTGAGTCCTGTGGTCTTCTCTGGGGGTCTTGTGATCTGGGTCCAGCATTTGGGGGCTCGCCGGGATTCCCTAGGCACCTAGAACCCCGAACCAGAGGGCCTAAACCCAGGTAAGTGTTGTAAATGTCATGCCCATGTGTCTTTGTTCTTTGTCCTCTGGTGAGCACTCAAAGCAGTGTGAGATTGCAACAGGTGTGAAGTTTACAGATAAGCTGGCTGTGTGCGGTTACTGATAGACCCTAGATGATATTATAGGATACCGCCACCTCGGGCGTCTGAAGGATGCCTTAGACCTTGGGGGGAAGGAGAGCCCCAAAAGTGGAATGCTGGATCCCAATAGTGGCATGCTAGATCCCAATATGCGGTGATAGTGAACCCAAAAAGTGTAAAACTGGGTCTCTAAGACAGTTTAGTTGACTGGCGGAAAAGGAAGCAGGTCACTCCCACACTCGCCTGACAGAATTTGTTGTCTAGCCTTGTGTCTGTCTGTCTGGTTATTTGTGGTAATTGTTCTTATTTGTTTGGATGAGACTTTGGACAACTAAGACATATGCTAAGAGACAGACCCCCCCCCCCCATATCCCTGTACTGAATTCTGGATCGTTTCAAGGAGAGCCTGGTTACTATATAAGCTGCTTCTGGTTAAGTTTCTGGAGGAATGTAACAGAGCCTGCTAGTTTGCAGGATCTGAAGTTCTGACTTTTTATTCTTTTTTTATGCACTGTACAGGTATAATCCTGTTTGTATGGTCTTTTTGCGTTTCTGTTTGCTTGTAACCATCTCAGTTGTAGAAATTGGCCAGGTCTCAGGGAGCCTGGCGCCTCCCACTTCCTACTTGAAAACTCAGTTGCTGCTAAATCCTGGGTGAAGAGGCCTCCCAAACACAGAGGGCCCTCTGGGAAACCCTGCCACAAACATGGAGGCTACTGGACCCTTGCTGGGTAGCTGCTGTTCTGGTCTTCGTTAAAGCTTTTTCCAGCTTGCAGTCTGGTTGCAAGACTGCCCTTCTCCCACCAAGCACAGTACATTGGTCACCTGATCCTAGACACCACTGAAAAACCCCAGCTCCTGCCTACATTGATTGAGTTCAACAGGTGACAAGGTACTTTTCCCTTGAAATTACAGCTAAAAAAGTTTTAAAAAATGTTTTGTCTGTCTACCTTAAATGTATTTATATATATGGCCACTATATGTTTGTTACTTAAATATATAAATGTAAAGTATTCTGTACACCTTGGTTTTAAATTACTTTGTTTATTGGAAATGGTTAAAAATCTTTAACATATGTAATAAAAAGGTTAACTTAAACTTGTTATTTTAAAGTTGGAGCCATTAAGTAGCAAATGGTCTAAGCCAACAGGCCTCTAAAGGTACTTTTAAATTATGGTTTTTATGTAATTCTTGTCTTGTATTTAAAAGTAGACTTATAAAAGATAAAAGATTAAATTTTAAACAATGTTTCAATGAACCTGTCAGAGGGGGGAATGAGATACCAGGAGAACTAAAATTGAATTTCAGGGTTACCAGGGCAAAGGTTAAGACGTAGGCCTACAGGAGATAATCTATCCAGTTGCCAAGAAGAGCCCCACTAGAGATAGCATTGCCTAGTGACTGACCCAAAGGGTCTCACCAGAGATAGAGTTGATAAGAGACCCAGTTTTATGGCCACATTTTTTTCTGCCCACTGCAGATAGGGTTAATAAGAAACCAGACACTTCCCTGGACAAGGTAGTGAACAAAGAGAACAAAGAAAGCTAAGCCATGGGCGGTCTTGGCTCAGCAATGAAAAGCATCAGCTGCTTTTCTGGGAGACCCAGACTAGATTCCTACCATGTACACAGTACCATGCAACTATCTGAAACTTCAGTTGTTGGGAACCATGCATCCTCTTTTGGGTTATGTTGGCAGCAAACACACAAGTGGTACGCAGACAAATTTGCAGGCAAAACACACATACGTATAAAATCAAAATTAAAACTCAATAGAATTGTTCATACAATAGGAAGGGATTGTTACATAAGAAGAAAGAGTCACACATTTTTATTTCTATTTTTTCCATTTAGAAAGTTGAGAGAAATCTGAGAAGTAAAATAATTACCTTAAAGAAGCCCAGGAACAACATGAATATGTAAAGTATAGTTTGCTCAAATCAGGCCAAAAACAAAACAAAACAAAACAAAACAAAAACCAGAAAGTTAATAATGAAATTTATTTTAATTAGTTTCAAAAAACTTAGAACTAAAAAAAAAATTGCATGAGATAACAATTCAGGAAGAACAATGAGGAAAATGTGTTAAACAGATGAAAAACTATGAACTCAAAGAATGATTATTTGAGAAGACTCTGAGAAGAGATGAAAAGGAAAGAATATTATGAGATTCATGGGACAGAGCCTAAGCTTACTCACTGCTGGCCAGAGGTAGCATGCTGAATGCTTGTGTGGAGGGTGGATCCAGTGTTCCTATGCAGCTCTGACCTCTACAAACTACAAGAACAACTCATAAGCCAAGATGTTCCCAGTGGCATAATAGTGCAGTGGTTATTATAAACTGTTATAGTAACAACCAATCCATCTCTGGTTGGATTCAAGGCCTTTTCCACCTTAGGAAATTCATGTCAGGCAGTATACACATGTTTTAAAAACAACAAGAAAACATGTATATGGAGGTCACAGTGCTAGGGAAGAGCTTATTACTGTGGTCTCTCTAAATTGATGTAGCGTTGAACTGGCTTCTAAATGCTTAAATTTATAACCCATAGATTATTGTTGCTTTCGGTTTAATCAGAGAAACAAAACAAAACAAAACCCATCTCTTTACAATGAATGGTGGTAAGTGCAAGGGAGAATCTTGCATCCTCATGGTGCTGGAAAAGAAAAGCTGACCAAGTGCATAGTCCCAAACAGGACATTTATTCCAACCCTTCTGGGGCTCAGGAACATTGTAGGAAAAAGCAGAGAAAAATTCATGGACTCATAGCAGCTAAGGTTGACTGCTCCACACCTACATAAGGCAGGACCTGTCAACGCTCAGGTAAGGTGGACACAGAGGTCAGGGGGCTCATCCCTCCAGGGTAGAGAGAACCGTCAGCTTCACATGTGTTCCTGTTGGCAGTACTACCAGGCTCCATTGGATAGTTTCAAGGCCCTGGTCACTTGGAAATGCATGATTTAACTCCATGGGTCACAAAACAAAACAAAAATGCATAAACTTGGGTAAAAAGCCTGAAGGGAGATGTGGAGGGTGACAGGGGTGGCAAGATCATAAGAGACAGTGAGGAGTGAGAATAATCGGAGCGCATTACATCCATGTGAAAAAAATGTCAAAAAGCAAAATTTAAAAAATTTAAAATTTCATACTTCTACTATGGGAGATGCAAGTGTTTTTTTCCTATAATGAAAACTAACATTTTTGAAATTACACCAGAGAAAAACCTCCTTTGCACAAAATTAGTTAAATAGCAAAATTATATAGAATTATGTTTAGATACCCAGAAACCCTAAGCTGAAAATGTTTCTGAAATATACAGATAAGACAGCCTTTATATACAGAAGTAAGGCAAAAAAAAAAAAAAAAAAAATCTTCTCAGATGGAGTTTGAGTATTGTAGATAAATAATAGTTTTGTTACATATTTCCGTTTCTTTGGTATCTGGAAAAAGTCAACTAGTATAATATTATCAGCAAAATGGGTTAGTTTCCTTATATATTACTGTTACCAAATATCTTACTCACCTTTGAGCTTATCTATAGTGTTCATTTTAGTTATTAAAAAAAAAAAAAAAAACAATACTGATCTCCCAGTTAATTTCTCATCTTTAAAAATAGTGATGTAATGATGTAGGCTGGCCATGGTGGCGCATGCCTTTAATCCCAGCACTTGGGAAGTAGAGGCAGGTGGATTGCTGTGAGTTTGAGGCCAGCCTGGCCTACAAAGTGAGTCCAGGACAGTCAAGGCTACACAAAGAGTCCCTGTCTCAAAAAAACAAAAACAAAAATTGTGATGTAAATATATGCATTTAGAAATGGAATAGTTTAATAACTTCACACCTGTATTTTCATTTGTTTTAATTACATTTAAAATCTCCTAAATAAAATTGCCAGATGGAAAGCTATTACTTGATAAATGATGTATGGAAAATTACTTCTATATCAATAAAATTAATCATGTAAATTATTAATCAATTAATCATGTTAATGATTTTATTAACTTTTTAATCTCATTTCCCCTTCCCCCATTTATCTAAATGTAAAGCAGGAAATACTTAGAGAACTTTAATATATCTTTTGGAGAAATTGAGGACAGCCATGTGTCTGAGAGTCTGAGACTACATACCAGACTACCAGTCTGCTTTGGATTTGTCCAAAAACAAACAAATAAATAAGCCTGATAACTCCCCCTAGAATTTAAGTGGAAAAAACACAGCATCTTATTTTATAGCCCTATCTGGTTACTTTCCTTGGGCTCTTTGATATTTGAGGAATGTCTCTTGCTCTCCCAAGTGAGTGCTGTTTGCCTTCCAAGTCCCTGAAGGGCCTGGCCACAGATGTTCATGCCTTTGGGAGTGCTCTGTTTTCATAACGGCCTGGGCTGATGCCTACTATGCCCTGATTTTTCTTGGCTTATTTATGATACAGTCTATACCAGAGCTAATGTGATCCTTAACATGCCCTGCACAACTAGGTTTCTGTGGTGCTGATGTTCTTGGATCCATTGGTTTTTGCTTGTTTTCTATATGAGCCCCTGACTTTCTGTGATTCAGGTGAAACAGACATTAGCAGCCCCTGCCTCTAAGAACATTGTAAAGAAAGCTGGGAAACAATGCAATCAGTACCCTTGTTGGAGCAGTGAAGAGGTCTGCAATAAATCCATAGGACTCTTTGCTGCTGCTCTGAAGCTTTGAAACAGGCCAGTTTACCTTCTCGTCTGCAGGGTGCAATTCATTAGACTCCTGCTATAAAACTTTTATTGGAGAAGCTGGATCATAAAGTCAACCAGAAAGAGAGGATTTGGTAATAAGTGGTGTAAGTGCTGTAATAGGAAGAATAAAATGCTACAGACAAAATAAAGGTATTTATTCACTGCTGCTGGGAGTGAAATGGATTGTAAAAGATAACAAGACGAATTCCCAGGAACAACAGATTCTGTTTTCCAGTCTCCTGTGCTTTAGGAGGGCAGCTTGCATGTTGCTTTGAAACCAAATTGTTTTCTATGCCATGTTATTCACCTACATCTTTATCTGTGAATTCACATGTACAAGTATGTGTATTTAATACATACCTGTGGGCTTAAAGATGATTCTTTCATTCATTCATTTATATACATTGCAAAGCTGGCAACTGAACCGTGTATAGACCAGGCAAATATCTTGTTGCTGAACTTTATTCCCAGAGCCCTTTTTAACTTTTTATGGAAATTTTGGGAAGGTTGAATCCTTGTACTCAAAAACTTTATCCCTTATGATTTGAGTAGGACTTGTACAGATGAATTATTGAATAAATGAACAAAATACAAACTACCTATGTGGAAAATTGACTACGAAGTAACCAAACAAATGTTGTACCCCAACTCAGCTTCTCTCTCCTTAGCGCTCACATACCCTGTCATCTTATATATTTGTCTATCTATCATTGATCGTCTTTCATCTATTTATCTATCTGTCTGTCTGTCTGTCTGTCTGTCTGTCTGTCTATCTATCATCTATCAATCAATCATCTACCTATTCTTTTTCTTCCTTTCACTGTTGATTTTCATATCTTTCAGAATTGGAATGAAAAAAATGTGAGATATCATATTCTAAGAATTTCCTATAACATCTCAATTCATACTATAATTGAGTATTTGAAGAAAGTGCTAGCAACTCCTTCCCCAAATATCTCATTATATTTAGCTAATTTAGTAGGAATTTTTCATGCTATGAGGAGAAAGAAAAGCTTCCACTCTATTTTGGGGGAGGGGTGGGGGAGCGTATGTTCTTGAGACAGATGCATTCTTAAAATACTACTCTTACCAGCTCTTCATCTCCTGTCTGTACTTATACTCAGATAGTTTCTTCTTGTTTTTCACATATCATAGCCCCTCTGCTCAACTCTTTTTTAAATAATATTTATGGAAAACCTTATAAAATGTTGCTGAGATATCCAGGTACAGGAGAAACTGCTGAGAACGAAGACATTCCTTTTTTGGCGTTTATTATCTCATCAGGAGAAAGAGAAAAACAAAGGGCAATTCATTTACAGTTGGCAGAAACTGATGAAGAATAACTAAGCAGAAAGCCCATGGAACCAATTATAGTGGTTTCCATGCCAAGTATGGAAACACATGCTTGGCAAGATGATACTTAAGCAAGGACTAGAAAATAAGAAATGATGCAAATATCTGGGAAGTTGTACTCACGTAGAGAAGACATTGAGCGCTCTGAGATAGGAAGCTTCTTAGTAAGGTCAGATAAGTGTACGGAGGCTCATTTGGACATAAGATGGTGAGGCAGAGGCACAAGGTGACAGGGAAGTTAGTGAAATAATTATTTCATGTTATTTAGGTGTAACACTTCTTTGTGACTTTTCCTAAGGGCAATGTAAAGAACGTTGAGTCACCCTACATGAAGGGACACAAACAGAAAAAAGAGTGGTTCAATCTAAATGCAACCTTGTGAATCAATACCTTTATTGGGATTACTTTGAGGAACACAGAAGAATCAGAGGCAGTTAAACCTCTGGAAGTCTCCTGTGGAAACTTCTAAGCAATAATTAAACAAATGTAGAGTTCCTTCCCAGTCAACTGTTTACCTCTATGTCACTTTGGGAAGGGAAGTGGTCTTGGGGGGTTTGGTTAAAGGCTTATGAGGCCCATGACTCTTGTAAATACTTACTCCAATATCTACCTGTAGGAAATATTAATAGATCTGATTCATGAGTGATGATCGAGGCTGTTCTGATTCAATATAGCAATGCATAATAGGAAGAGACAGCTTTATTATACTTCTCCTAGGGCTCTTGTGGTAAAATCTCAGAATAGTAGAGATGGAACTCTCAGGAGATAGCAAAGCTAGTTGGATCACTGGGCTATAATCTCTGCAAAAGACTAAGGCAGTATTCTAGAATGCTGAATTGGTTGATGTTAACAAAGTCATCTTGTGCATTCCTACCATATTGTCATCTGTGATGATGTTCTCACCAGAGCTGTTGTAATGTTGGTGCCATCTTGAAACACATGGACAGTGAAATTAATACAGCCTCTCGATTTGATAAGGGACACGGGCTCAGACAATCTGTTAAAGTAACATAACATGGACTAAAACAGCTGCTCTGGCTGAGGCAGAACCTAGTTACAGAAGCTCAAGTAAGAAATTAGAAGAACTGTTAGTTTCTTGTCAAAGAGATGCAGGCTTAAGTTAGGATGCAAGTGTTGGGATTGCTGTGGAGTTTTCAGAACCTGAATAGTTTCTGAGACAAAATATGGCCAGGCATGTTGAAAAGTGAAAGTTTGAAGGAAAACAAGAGTGGCTAATTGCAGAAATTCCCATCTACCTTTTCAGGAAGCAAGTGACCCTCTATTCTTAGCCCCAGGAAATACTTCCATCTTCCAATAAATAGGCACATAGAGAGTAATGAGCTTCATTCTGATATTCTGTATGTGCATGTGACTATGCTTTGTTCTAACTCGCTGCTCTCACAGCCTATTACTTTCTCCTTGGATCTGGTTCCTTCTGATTCTGCTTTCAGAGTAGATAGATTTTGTGACCATCTCTTGTTTCCCCTCTCCTCCCTTAAGCCATTTTCTCCTTCCCTATAATCTTCTCTCTACTTTCATGTGTTTAATATATATATCATATATAATAATACATGTGATATTTGTCTTCTGCATCTAGGTTATTTTACCTAATACAATGATCACTGGTCCATTATTTACCTTCAGTCGTTCTGTCACACTATTCCTGGAGAGACGTTAACAAATGTTTAATCACCTCTGATAGAAAAAGAGCAATGAACCAAAGAAAGCAAAATACCAATGTCCACCTTGGTATACCAATGAATTTATTGAAGTTATTTATAAGAATATGCATGAAGGTTTACTTATAGCAGCAGAAATGACTCAAAGATAGCTGAATCACAAAAGCCCACTTTAGCATGCCTGATAGCTAAACAAAGTCTGGAATTTTGAGTGCACTGTTCAACATGCATGAATCTCAACAGACTGAAGAGTATCTCTGGTGGGTCGGGGTGGTCTGGGTGTCTTCCAAGTAGCTCAGTTGATCTCTTCTTCTGGGCTGCTCAGCCGCTCTCTGTGGCTTGACTTGTTTGAGAGCGAGTTCAGCAGTACTTACAACTTATATATGCTTGGGAAGGGAGGAACCCTGTGTTTCTTGTCAGTTTCAGGGACTTCCTAAAACCTTTGAGTTGTTTATTTCCTGTGGTTGTTGAGTTTCTCTACAAGATGGAGTGTTTTGCCCTCTACTCACAATATTCTGGTGCTTCACTTTCCTGTAAACAGTTGTTATCTGTCAGAATTCCCTTCTCAGACACAAGATTTTGATATCAGAGGAAATTGCTGTATAACGTACTGTCTCAATAGCATCCTTTTACTGCTGAATATAATTCCAGTATATACAGCATCCCTTAATTTAGATATTCTTTCAAAATATCTTCAGGATTTCAGGATTAGATTGCTCTTCATTACATATTTCTCTTCCACTGGTGAACTCAGTGGGCCTGAGTCAATCTGCTTAGCCTTACCCAGGGGAAGTTTGGCTCTACTTTTCTCTAATGCATCTGCTGGACTCCTGGGTTCTAAGTTGCCCTCGATTGGCATTATGCCTGTAGCTGTTGCCTCTCTACTTACTATGCCTAGCAGTCCAAACTGTCTCCTTTATCTTGAGGGATAATTATCTTTCCCTTGGCAGACTTTATCATCTTCACCTGAATATGCCTATCATAAATGTCTTCTGTGACTCCCCTCTTTGGCTTTGAAGCCTCCCAGAAGCTCCTTAACACAGAGTTCCACTTTCTATTAATGTTTGACTTACTAACTCCAGCTCTACACAAATTTTGCCACACATTTCTCTTTCAGTAACCCAAATAGACCTCCCCCTCTGCTTTCCCTTTTTCTTATCTCCCCTAGATTGCCCTCTTACTTTACATATATTTTTAGATGTGAGTCTAAGTCCATTAGATCAGGCAAAAACTACTTTATAAAAATCTTACTCCACCAAAATGCTCAGAAAAAGCCACTAAAGCCATAAGGTCTCTGCTCAATGGGCTTTGTCTTTAATTTCACTGTGATCATAGGCCTCTTTGCCCAGTGAACTAAGATTTTAAAATTCTAGTCCACTCCATAGCACCTGACCCTCCTCTAACAGGATCCTCCAAACTCTGATATAACCAATATTCTTAACTGCACTGACAAACTAGCCCATCTTGGACAGATTTCCCTCATATTATCTCAGGCTATGCAGCCTTTACTTTAAAGAAGAATAGGTGGTTGCTGTTCACTTTTTCTGCCTCCACAGCAGCCAGACTGATGCCATTCACTCCCATGACCCACAACCTCACAATCCAGGCAATGACAGGCACTCTCATTGCTGCTGTAAAACTCTTTCCCAATTCTAGCAACTCAAGTTCCCTGTAAGGGACCATTGCTAAGGCCCATCTGCATGTTTCACAATAGATTTTCCCTTTTTTTTTTCTACTACAGATAATAACTAAAGAGTATCTGCTTATGCTTTTACCATCTCTATATTATCCTCTAAAATACTTGCCAAATCCAAGGCTAACAGAGAGGAGGCTAGCCACATCTCTCTTTCTTGTTGTAATCCCCCACCCCATGTACAAATGAGTTCTTTTTTAGCTACTCTCTTGGCCTCATATGCATTCCTTGGTACATACCACAAAGCCTGCTACTTGCCACCAATGTTGGTTCCTCTAAAACTTTAATTGCTTTCAAAGGATTTTCAGATTTATTTGTTAAACCCCACCAATAAATCAGATGTGCCACCCTATACCAGATCAGAAGACTTCCATCCTGGGATTCCTTCCGTAGACACTCCTAATCCTGATAACTCAGCCTTAGTTGCACATCTCACTACCCATAGCAAGAACCATGCAACTGTTGCCATTTTACAAAGGCACATTAATACACACCTCAATTACATATCTTGCTAAGTATTACCAGGACAATGTACTCACCCCTCCCAAACTCATATTTGGTTCTGTTGGGTCCCTATTCAGGTGTCAATTATGTTGTGTGATTGACTTTTCCTAGGCAGACACAGCACACGTATATGCCTTTCACTCTATAACAGACCAACTCTTGAGGAGTGATCAACCTAGTGAATCTGGTAAATTTCACGAACTTCCTGAAGCTTTTGTAAGGTTTCTGTCTGAGTGTCCCTACAGGATGTAACATTGAAAATATTCAGCTGCTACACACACAGGGGCAAGTAACTATGCACGCCAAATGTAGGTTCCATTTATCAAGATGGCTGGTAAACAACTTTTAGTCTTTCTAGTAGGGAAGAGAAGCCTCAAGTCTAAGACTGGATAGATGGATGATGAAGATAAGTAATATGCCTGCTAAAGTTAACTCCCAAACAACTCTCAAAAGTCTCAAATTGCTCTTCACACTTATGCCTTCTTATTTGCACCAGTCAACCTAAGCACTTAGAAAGCAGACTATGTTAATTAACCCCACTACTTGCTGATATTTGGAATGTATAGATTTTTATATTCATGTTAATACTTAGAATTCTATTAATTTATTTCAATATTTAGTACAACCTTAACTGATTTGAAATTGTATAGGTTAAGAAAATATTAGAAGGCCTGGGGGACATGAGGGTAGGAGAGAATATATCTTAACACAGTAAATGCTATATATGCCCATGTCCCCTGGAGGGGGGAGACCTGGTGGCACTCAGAGGAAGGACAGCGGGTTACCAAGAAGAGACTTGATACCCTATGAGCATATACAGGGGGAGGTAATCCCCCTCAGGAACAGTCATAGGGGAGGGGAATAAGGGGAAAAGGGGAGGGAGGGAAGAATGGGAGTACACAAGGGATGGGATAACCATTGAGATGTAACAAGAATAAATTAATAATAAAAAATTTAAAAAAAACTTATAGCTAAATTTTTATGCTAAGTGCAGGAAAAATTGAAACATTTTAACTTAGACCAGGATCAAGACAAGGGTGTCCACTCTGCCTGCTCTTACAATAGGATAAGAGAAGAAAATAAAAGGGATATCAATAGGAAGGAAATCAAGATAATCTTACTTGTAGATGATAAGATTTTACATGTAAAATTCATAAAGACTTCTCTAGAAGCTTATAGAACTGATCGCCATTTAAAGCAAAGTGGCAGGATGCAGAGTTACCAGACAAAAGTCATGGACATCGTCAAGACATCAAATGATGACAAATGCTGGTATGAAACTCAGGAATGGAGAATGCTTATTCGTCATTGATAGCAGTGTAAATTGGTACTGCCAGTATGGAAATTTTTGTGGTTGTTTCTCAAAAGTTAAAAATAGAACTATAATGTGATCAGCTCTGGACAAATACCCAAAGGACCCTACATTTCCCCACAGGGATACTTGCTCATCCATGCTTTTTTTTCTGCTACCTTTACAATAGCAATCAAATAGAATGAGCCTCAATGCTCATGAGCTGTTGGATTGAAAATGAACACGTGGTACATGCATGCAACTCAGTTTTGTTCACCTGTAGAGAAATATAAATTATTAAATTTGCATGAAAACAGATGCAACATGAAGCATTGTTTTAAGTGAGGCAATATCAGGTTAGAGTTGCTACTTTTCACAAAGGCACATTTAAACACTAATTAAGTGTAAAGCCAGGGTCCTAGGGACAAAAAAAGAGGCCTAAAGGATGAATGGATAATAAAATAGATGTAAAATGAAAACTGAAGGGGATAACAAAAGGTTGGATTTAAGGAAAAAGGAGGCAAGAAATTGTGGACAAGTTACTTGGAATAGCAGCTAAACTAAGGATAAGAGAAAATGCCAGAAGAGAACATGTTAATAAATGAGTTGGTCATAAAATAAAATACATTGCAAGGTTTAAACATGCACACCCTGTGAGTAAATACAAAGCTGCTCTGAAACCACAGGTTACTAGGCAAAAAGTGCTTTGTCCTAATAGCAAATAGCAAAGGAGGCCTTTGAGGACTCCAGCCATTTACCATGGCTATTGGTTACCCACTAGAATTGATGGTAGGATCTGATTACTGAAGAATCTGCACACTTAAGTCAGAGGACAAGGAGAACATGCTGGAAGTTATAATGTTAAGAAGGGTGCTACTGAGGCTGCTGTGGGAGAATTGTCATCAAAAGTCTGCGAGCTGCACTACTGACTAGTCTGCCAAGAAATGCCTACTGATGCAATAATGGCAAACCAATAATGTTGGAAACCAAATGTTCTGTGATCAGATTTGAGTCCTTGTTCACATTAGGGGATCCATGCCTGAAGTACAGTGCTCAGGTGCAAATGGAATTTTTGTATCAGCTCTTTTCAAGGCTCAATCACAGAAGGCATGGTGTGAGATGTGAGATGTTAAGATACTGGATGTGAGATCTGGAGGAACAAGCCAAGTGCTGAGGGTATTCTGAATCTCACAGCAGTTGATATATGTGCTGGATTTTGCTCTCAACATTCTGTCATGATGGGAAAGGCCGATGATGAGGAAAGACATTGGTGAGAGCTAGAAGTTAAAAGAGAGATTAATTGGTGGTGAATAGGATCAAACTACATTGTATATGTGTATGGATATGACATAATGAACCTAATATTATATATAATTATTGTATGCTGTCTTAGTCAGTGTTCTATGGCTGTGAAGAGCCACCCTGAGCATGGTAACAATTAGTTGAGTTGGTGCTAGTGTGCAGTTCAGAGGTTTAGTCCATTATCATTATGCCAGGAACCATGGCGGCATGCAGGCAGAATGGTGCTGAAGAGGTAGCTGGGAGTTTTAGACCCTGATTCCCAGGTAGCAGGAAAAGACAGAGAGCCACTGGACGTGGCTTGGCCTTCTGAGACCTCAGAGCCCACCCCCTGTGACACACTTCCTCCAGCAAGGCCACATCTCCCTATAAGTCTATGGGGGGCATTTTCAGTCAAACCATCATATGCCAATAAAACGTCCCCCATAACACAGATTTACAAGTGATGGGAAGAGGTGTTGTTGCAAAAGAAGAATTAATTTCCATCAAATTTCTTGAGTGTAGATGGAAGCTGATGATGTAGTAAATACCATGTTTGGGGTGAATGACACAGCATCCGTAAAGCTGTCATCCATGACAAAGAACAGACCAAATACTTTTAGGAATATATTTCTACCGTACAAGCTATAATATCAAATACTTTTGTTAATAATAGGGTCTTTTACACACAGAAGATGAACTCTGCTAGAAACTAGTTATATTGTTGAAAAACTTAAAATGTAGACTCCAGGCATTGTAAGATTCAGAAATGTAGAAACTAAGAACTCTGCTAAACCACAGTAATATAAGAGGAGGAGGACTAGAAGGAGGAGGAAGAGGAGGAGGAGGAGGAGGAGGAGGAGGAGGAGGAGGAGAAAGAGATGGTGGCAGAGATTAGGGCAAAAAAAAAAAATCGATGGCATGAAGCAGATGGAAAGATTAGCATCTTGTGCACAATCCGTGGTGGGAGAAGCTAACAGAGGCTTTATAGAATATACTTAGGAAGTTTTGAAATAAGTATGTTAACAGAGAAGTCATGAATCCAGATTTTAGAAAATAAACAAAAAAGTGCTAGAGGGCAAAGGAAAATGTACTCTGTTCATTGGCATAGCAATTGCTTATAAAAGTCAGGCCCTAGACTCCGCCCCCAACTTCAGGTGAGGGAGTAAGGTGCAGGTCAAGACAGAAGCCAACCAAGAAGAAAAGCCTCCCAGGGCTAGGTGGCTTCAGATTTTCTCACAGAAGTACATAGTCCTTATTATGTTTTGAAAACTTCTGGCCTCCAGATCACCACATTCAGACCAAATGTGCTCTATGGCCTTTAGTGCTACCCCACCATTGTGTGGCTATCCAGAAGTGAAAGTCATTGGTGCTGGGACTACCAGAGCAGAGGGAACTGTCTCTGTCCCTGGTGAAACAGATGACTGAGACTGTCTAACTGCCCTGGGCAAAGTGACCTGAGAGGACCTTGCTAGATCTTCCTCAGGGAAAGCATAACTTGCAACTAGGTGGAACAATTCTGATGGAGAATTTCTGACTATTTATGAAACATTTCTTTTAAAATCAAGCTGGGCCACATTTTCCAACCACCTTTCAGGAGAGTCTGCCTTTGCCACCAGATTCTGACTAAGGTGATATGATATGTACATATAATTCTAAGACTTGTGAAAACACCTGTGACTGACCATCCCTTGTGCTTCAGGCTTAAGGGTTGATGCCTAGTGTGAGGATGGAAACCATCAAAATGTATCTATTACAGAACAGCAACTTAAAATTAATGTAAAATTATACTTTACTAGTAAGTTTTTTTTTGGATCTAAAAGATACTTATGTTTAATTACTTTATTCAGGCAAAGTCCGTATAATAAGGTGATCTGAAGTTTACATCCTTGTCTGGTTTTCAGAATATAATTTTGTTGCTGAGAAATCACAGATCCTGGCCTATAACCATTATTCCTTTGGAATCTAGCCAGTTGACAACAGAGCGAGACAGTTACTTTTAGTATACTCTAACTAGTCCACAAACCCCACCTAATGGCCCCAAAATCAGTTAGAAAGAAAAACAAAACAAAACATACCTGCTTGTTGACCCAAAAGAATGCGTTACTGAATTTTACTACTTTGTGGATCATATTTCTCTTGATTGTTCAAGATTCATCAAGATAAATTCACTTTATCAGTGCTAAAATCTAGGTACAGGACTGCCAATGTCTCTGTACCTAAACACTCTTCAACATCCAAAATGTTCCGAGGACCTGAGATGACCATTGCTTCCCCATTTATTGACTGCACTTTGTGAGAAGACAGACATCACATCTGTATTTTTGTCCAGCTTTACAAGCAATTCTTAGGGTTTAGCTCAGCTGTTTTACAGTATTTCTTTGATTTGGAATTCTCGAACGTAAAGCCATATAATATTGATTTAAAAATGACTGCTTCTTCAGCTAAAAAATTGGCAAACTCTTTTGATAGAGAATCACATAATCAGTTTTACAAATTCTTAGGCCATAGAAAACTTTTGACTCATAGCAATCTTTGGTGATCTTTTATTTTGGCTTTTGTTGTTATTAATTAAACAATTAATTTATGACAAGATTTATATATATATATATATATATATATATATATATATATATATATATATATATATATATTTCAGGCTGGCCTTGAATTCATAATTCTGCCTTAGAATTCTGGATGTTGGAATTACAGACAAGAGTTGACAGAAATGGTGTATATTCTTATTGAAATATTTTAATAATAATATTTTAAAATATAAAGTCTTTATTAGCTCCAGGACATTGTGAATAAAAAAGATAGTTTGGCATTAGTACACAATTTTCTGCAATGATCTTGCTGTTTAACATATGCCTTCTCTCTGGTAACACGAAGACCTTTACCTTAAAGAGTGTTGTGCAAGACAAAATATAAATAAAATCTTAAAATAATTTGAGATTGTATTACACACTCCAACAGCCTCATGAAAATTCACAATGTACATCAATATATGTTTAATATTTGAACATTAAAGATACCCAGTCAATTAGTTTTATTTTCAGAAATTCTTCCAAAATATGGAATATTTTCTCTAGATTCCTATTAGTATATTAAAATGATTTTCCATGGGATATTTTATAGAACTATTCCAGGATCATAAATTCTTGGCTGTGAGTGAATATTGTGAGACTCTAATTTTTAGTTCCTGTATTGCAGTTATCTTTCCCCAATTTCATGATCTAAATTGACGTATTCTAATCTCCAGTTTCTTCTGGAACTCAATCTTTCCTTTTCCTCTTCAGTAACGGCTCCTTACAGTTTCATGCTCTCTTCTGCAGGCATGAGGATCTTTGGTGTTAGGGACAAATTCTTTCTTGGGAGAGGAGTGTAATTTAATGAAAGCAGATCAGTCTTTCTATGACAACCTTTTATTCATTCATCTTCCATATTGGTTTACTTGCCCGAGCTTCATCTTCAGCTTTTTATTTCCATTTCTTTCTTCGGGAAGAAGTGAGGGTCACAAGAATTTCACAGCCCAACCAACCACATGCATACATGTTTTTGACAAGAACAGGAACTTATAAATATATAGAGGTGGCAGGCTGTCTCCTCCTTGTCACTCAGAATCACCTAGTGACTACAGAGTCATAATTGTTTGGAATATGCTGAAGTCAACACTCTGGGGATATATTTTTAAAATACATATTGTGTGTCTTCCTGATGTTGCTACATGCCCGTTGCTGCTTTGGGATCTTTCACGTTGTAAGTTATATAATTCTCACAATAGCTCTGGGGTAGCTGTTACTTTCACTTGTAGTAAAAACATCAGCAAACAATGACACAGTGAGGATAAACAAAGCGTTTGGGAACAGCCATAGTCAGAAAGTGGCCATGCCGTGACGCAAGCTCTTCCTCTAGCTCCCCCACTATTCTTTCCTGTCCTTCTGATGGAAAGTATTTTTAAATAGATTCTTATGTGAGGAGAGGTGCACGAAAAGGTGATGATAATAAGGTGGTTCTTTCAAAGAAAAAGTAAAGTAGCTTCTAAATGTTTGTATTATGTGTGTTGGTTAAGGGCAGCTGAGGAGAGAAGCGGATGGGGTTTGTATCCATTGTATGTGTGCCACAGGTGACTTGTCTATGTCTGTTGTTGTCATGATTCTTATTAGTTTTTCCTGCCCTGCCCTTAAGTGTCATCTGAGTTTAATAATTTGTGTTTCAGCATACACAAGTTAATTGCATATGCTTAATTTTTTAAATATGATAAAGGCTTCTGGGTAAGAACACTAATTTTTAGAAAATGGTCTAGAAACATTACAGAGGTTTAAAAAAAAAAAACCATCACCATGCTGAGAATTTAGTGACTAGACTCCTGCTTGAATCTGCAAGGAAAAAAAAATTAGGTGTGCACCTTCAGTGTGGAGAGTGTAGACTGCAGGAATCATTTCAGATAACTTAGACAAATCAGTCTTGGTTTGAACCTCAAAAGCAAGCAGATTAGTGTACCCATCACCATCAACACTCAACACTGCAGTTTATTGATTTTGTGGTCTATCTTCATCAGCAAGCATAGGGGGAAAAAAAAGAAAATATATCAGTGTAATATTCTCTCTCCTGATGCAAGGTCATTTGTACATTTGTGCATCTCGCTCCTTGTCATGTCAGGGTACTTCTGCTTCCCTGTCAGAAGTAGTGTTGTTGTTTCTTCTTGGAGCCGTGTTACACATTTTTTTTCTTTTATCCCAAGTCTGGTAACTGAAAATGTCCTTTGGTAGCTACAAAGAGTTGTCCTGATTCTTTTTTATCTTTTCCAACAGCTTTCTCTTCTCTCTTCAACTGTGCTGTTGTGCAGCCATGCTTGTATTATGTTTCTGGGAGGTCATTTGGACTTCTGAAGACAATTGTGAGAATTAAGGAACTAATAAAGAGAGACTTAGATTGTTGATACTATGCAAGAAATACTTGCGCTTACATGAGTATGCCTGATTATATAGAGACATTTTTAATTCTATTTTAATTCATGATTATTCTATTCCTACAGATGCATTAAACATCTCATTAACAATTAATATATGATTGTCTTTGTCAATGAAAAAAAAATCTGAGACTTAGTGGCTTCCATGGTCAAGTACCAAATCACCAATCTGTATCCTCTTCAGTAGATTGAATTTTTAAATTAGAAGCCACTCCCTTTTCCCCACATTCAGTGCCATGCAGATAGGCAGCCTTTAGTTTTTCCTCTGATCATAAATGAACAGATTTGTGGGAAGAAATATTGTGAGATCTTTAAATCAATGTGAAAGAACAATAGTCAGAGTAGTTTAAGTCTTCAATCTAAGGATTTTAAAATTCATCTGTGGGGCTGAAAGATAATGCGGTCTTTGCTGAAACACACTTCTTTTTGGCAGGGAGGCCTTGCCAGGGTACAGAGGAAGAGGACACAGGCAGTCCAGATGAGACTTGATAGACTGAGGTCAGATGTTAGGGGTGGAGGGCTCCCCTTTCTGAGGACTAGGGGAGGGAGGGAGAAGCTATGAGGGAGGGAGGGTGGAATCTGGAGGTGATGAGGGTGGGGCTACAATTGAGTTGTAAAGTGAACAAATTTTAAAAGTTTTTAAAAAGGGAAAGAAAACAAAATAAATCTTTTAAAGAAAAATTTAAAAAGAAAAGAAAGAAAGAAGAATAGAAAACCTGGCTAGAGATGTAGATTTGCAAACATAAAATTACATTTAGAGAGCAAACCAAACTCTTCAACCAAATGCTTTAAAAAACATGTGTCTGCAGCCTGCGAACTAGAGAATGACTTAGTGTCTGTAAAAATATGTGCTCAGAAATTGCATTTAACCTTTAAAAACCAGATAAATGAGGATAATTCATAATTTCATGTAACATTACCTATTCTATGACATATTTTATGTTCTGCACATGTGATACACTAACAAAAAGACATTTTCATTTATTTTTATAGTGTTTCATGTAGCTCTGTGTGAAAAATTATAGGACCAACTACATATGAATAGCATAATCTAAGCATATCAAAGTATCTCTATTAATGCCCTGGCATTAATAGCCTGGCACCTAATGAACTGAGAGAGCAGTGAAAGTCATTCAAGGCAGAAATGGAAGTCAAGTCTTATGGGATTGAGAGACAGTATTGCTGTATTGTAAACAGGAAGAAATTAACGAGGGATGGAGAAATAGATTTCCATAGCTATGCTGGTTGCTCAATGTTCAAATATTAAAATGTTAGGAAATCAACAATGCCAACACATTTAAGAAATATATTAAGGAAGAGACAAAAATAAGGGCTTTAATAGCTCCCGTACAAATGTTTAGAGTATAAAAATTGTAGTATAATTGAAAATGCAAATGGATTGTTACTTGAATTTTTAATGTAACTTTTTAAGTGCAGAAAGAAATATATGGAAGGCAAATCCTCAAATTACATTAAAATCTTGCTTTGGATTTAAAAAACATGTATTTATGGCGATATTAAAAGTTTGGAAATAGTGAATGATCTGCTTCTGTTTTCATGCAATAATGCCCATTTCATCAGTGGTATAGGGTATGATTTACGAAGAGGTGGAAGATCCCATTCAGAGTCTATAGCAATAAGAGGGCTGGTGTTAGTCTGTCATATAACAGTGGTCAGAAATTTGAGGTGAAGTAGAAAATTAAGGTTCCCTATTATGACGATATAAAATCTGGTAAAAATCAGGAGGGCATTAGTGGGCCTAACCTCAAGTTCAGTCTCGTCCTACTCCTGCATAAGGGTCTCTTTGCTCAAATCCACCCAGATTGGATGCATCATGCTGTGTCCCCATATCCCTGTGTGTTTCCTTTCTTTCCAGCATATCATTATATTCAGATGAGCTGCCTATGTAGTTCACCTGTGGAAACAAAAGGTCATCTCCTCCTTGGACCACAACATTTCTTTCCTATATCCCCTGGATGTTCAATCTGTTCCAAACTCTAGGCTCCTCGTTGGCCTGTGTGGCACTCAAAGTCTTGCCTGACTGCATATGGTTACTAAACTACTGTTGACTGTGCCTGTCCTATGTTAGACAGTAAAAGCTCATTCATTTCATAAAACTATGTAGAAATCCCCCTTCCACCAAGAGAAGGAACAGTGGGCTACCAAACAGACAGCAAATGAGAGGAGAGTAAAGATCCTTGCTGTCAAATAGGATAGCTTTGGGGACATGTGGCTCTTGTACACTCAAAATGTGCTGTCAAAGTTTTAAGTGTTACAGGGATCAAATGCCAATGAGATTTTGAAACCCAATCTAGACATAGAAATATAAATTTCTCAATATTTTTAATTGTTTGTCCACTGATATATCTTGGATGTGTTATATCTTTGTTGTAAGGACACAGAAAATAATGTTGTTTGATATTTATAAATATAGAATAGAAACATGTATTAAATTGTTTTTTTATCTATGGGAGAAAAATCTTTCATTAGCTGGTTAAAGTTGAGATTTGTAAAGAACTCACAGACACTTTTCTTATCATTTTTAAGTAAAGATTGATAGCTTTAACTCTTTATTATATAATGCCTTTGTATAATATATTTTCACATATGCCACCATTAAACTTCTCTTTGTTGACGAAATTAAAGGTCCCCACCTGGTATTTTTGGCAATGTATCCACTGGGTTAGAGAAGAATCACAGAGAGAGACAGAAAGAACAGAGAAAAGGGGACTAATCAGAGAATAAATGAAATGGTGTCTTTGGGATGAGGATAGGTGATCTGAACAGAGACGTGTTAACCTTGGTCTGAACGCTGATCACCAGAACAGAGCAGAGAGCAGCACATCATCTACTTTGGGATAATGATAGGATTATTGGTTCTCATTTGAACAAATACAATTATCTAGTTTATTATATATACTTTATTATTAACAGGAGTAGAAAATACACATTCCTGTTTGATGGGAAAGAGCCAGGGCTAGTTACACATGGTATTAGGACTGACATGTTTAAGCGCAATTATTTCAGAGATTGTGCAGTTATCCAAACATATTCTTACCAAGAAGTTATAATTCCCTTATGGGTATTTATTTTATTGTCTTTATTTTACAGAGGAAAAAAAAAAAAAAAAGACTGTGGCTCAAGGAAGTTCCACAAATTATCTAAGGCCACAAAGCTACTGAGAGGTAGAACCGGGAAGAAGACGCCAATTTTGAAAACCCATCCCCAAATCTGGGGAACAAGCCTTTGATGTGTGACATCCAGGGAGTGTGTATTCAAAGCTGAAGACATGGGAAGAAGTAGTTGATGGGCGCTCAAAGACCATCTTCAGGAGGAACATCATCACTCCAGTGGCTGTCCCAGCGGTAGGGTTTCTTATCAAGAAGAGACAGCCAAAGTCCCTGATGCTTGGGCAACAACCGCTGTTTTAACAATTTCACTTCGGTCAGTTCAGAGTTTTCTTTTTGCTTATCCAGGGTTTCTCGCTGGCTTACAAAAAAATTATTTGTGTAATCAGAAACTCTTTAGCTTTCTCAGATACAAACTATTTATATATAGTTGCACATTTTGAAAGGTGTGTTTAGTTTTCTGCCAGAATGGCATTCCAAAAGCTGTTTTTGAAAAAAAAATTTGATATGCACAGATAACTAGATTAGACAATCTGCTTTATGAAGTCAATTGGTCAGTGTTATTTTTGAGTACCTCCACCTTTCTCTGGCAAACAGCGTTTTCTGCCACTACAGAAATAGAAAGCTTTAATATTGTTTCTGTATAAATACCTTGTGTTTCCTGTAATTTAAAAAAAATCAATCAGTAAGTCTAGATATAGGTTACTTTGTTACATTAAAGCAGTAATATTTAAAAAGCAACAGAAGAGTAAATGTAAGTTGGGTTTGTTAAAATTTAGGAATTAAAAAAAAAAAACCCTATAGGACGTGTCTGTGTATACAAACCAGTAACGATGTTCTTCATGCCTCTTCAATTGTGTTTGGGTTGTTAGTAAATAGAATCTAAATTTTATTTTAGATGTATTTTTACAGTGTAACTTTTAGGAATTAATATCTGAAACATTTAAGTACTATTTTTCCAGTTAACAAAATGAAGTAGTTGACAACTATACTTGTAAGTCGGGAAAGGCCCCTAAAATCTGGAAAAGTATGAAGACACATGCCAATATGCCAAAGGATTTTTTTTTTTAAAAATCTAATATTTAAATAAATGTATATTGCTTAAAACTGAAGATACAATCTAAAATTCTAACAAATTACACTATTAAATCCTGAGACATTCTTGAAGTGAGAAGAAATCTTAAAAAGGAAAGTATTAAAGTTGAGACTTCCTAATTACTACAGTGCAGCCACATCTAGATTCCCTCAGACTTTTAGATGAAGGTTTATTAAATAATTAATACAGTTGCTCACTTCATTATCAAAGATAGCAAGAAAAATATACATAATGATTGGAATAACCAGAAAAGAAAGAGAATAGTTAAATTTTGGTGACTTTTTGATTTCAGTTATTGGTAGGTGGGTAACTGATGTTATACATTATTAAAATGTGATAAAAATGAGGAAAATCTATGTCACTCTTAAATTTGGTGATGAGTTGGATGTTCTTGAGTTATATAGATTTTATTTGATATGATAATATCCTCTTCTCATTCTAGAACTATCACTTTAATCTCCTGTGAAGGAAAGAGAGTGTCTCTAGGTCAAGAAAATAACTCAGTGCTCCAGTGGGGAAGGCAGGATGGCTGCCCATTTGAAGTCAGGCTGAGCTACATAGCAATAGCCTGTCTCTGCAAAGCAAAAGAAAGTGGCAGAAACAATGTACCTGGGAGGAAAATGGTGAATAAACAGGAATGGTCTAAATAAACAATTATGGTTATTATTTCCCCATTTTAGTGACATGCATAACACTGATATAAGTAACAACGGTGAGAATTTAAGGCCTGCAGCTAAAAGTGAAACTGGAAACTTATTATGATTTATACCAATAAAGAAGAAAAAAATTCTCATTTCTTTTGATAAAGGTCAAGATACTTTATATAGGAGTGCTAAAAACATCATAAAATAAGGAAAAATAATGAAATATAGATGACAGGTTGAATTCTTGATAGGTAAAAGATACCAATACTCCTTTAGAATAGCAGATTTTCTTTTGTTTACCTAGTCCATCTCGGCTCTCCCGAAAACAAAAACAAAAACCTATGTGCTGGTTATTGAATTAATGCAAGAATAAATTCTCAAATATTGAAGATGAATGAATTATTTAGAGCTTTTAGGAAAAAATGCTTTGGAGAAAGATTTGTGAGTAATGTTCTCAAAGTCACCTTGGTTAGACTGTTCTGGTGAAATTTTACATCATGATTCACAAAAAAGATAAACAAAACTTTACCAGACCATAACTGACAAAGAGGATAAACTTCCAGCCAACAAGACATTATATAGTCTTCAAATATTATAGGAACCTGTAACTCAAAACAAAAATAGCACTTCTTGTCTGAAAATGGATTTGTGAGTTTTATGTCTATGAAATTGGGTTCAACTTAGAGTATTTGTGATGTTCAAATAGGTAGGTTTAGGGTAAAACTTAAGCTTCAGATATCTTTAAAATAGACAGTAAAATTTTATTATAGTAGATACAGTGTCATATATGAGACATCGTGCTCTCAAGAGATGGACACATTTCTTACATAGACGGCACGATGCCTATTTAGACCTGCAAATTCATCTGTGTGTTTACATTTCTATTCAATAAAGGGTTTTCTCTTCCTAGTTAGAATAGAGAAATATATATATTAATGCTGCGTCACTGCCAAGGTGACAAAACCTAGATTGGTAATGCGGTAAGATCATGGGCCAGTTAATGATGACCCTTACCTTCTAGGGTACTACAGTTCAGATTCACACTCTCTTGTGTTTCTGGAGCTCTCTAGAGACCGTTGAAGGTTACTGAGGATGCCATGCCCTTGTGATGACATGGGACACTCAGGGAACGTGGGTTCACCCCATCCAAGGACAAGGTGGACCAATAGATAAATGATGCAGATAAATATGCTGAGTAACATTAGCCCTTATTTCAGACATTGGTTTATATCTGAATTCATTGATAGACACTTTACTCCTTCCTTATCTTTTCCTCACAATTTTAATTGGTAATTTTCATATGGTCAGACCATTAGTCAGGTGGTGACCTGACAGCTGGATAACAGAGAAAGGGAGATGTTGATGATCCCCAGACTAGAGACTGGATATTGCCACAAACCCCACATTTCGTTTCCCAAAAGCCTTAAGTAAGGATTAATGCTAATAATTGCCAATGCGTGCATATATGTCTTCACTTGATGAAAAACATCAAAGGGAATTTATTCACAGTCCTCTCCTGACAATCACAAGTGTATGAAAAGGATAAGGTTGCATGGTTTGCCTTGTCTCCTTAGGGATGACTCAGTGTCATGTTCTCCTTGCAGGTGCTACCTCACTTTCTGCAGCTCCTGTCTCAGCCATGAGGGCAGGGGCTGCCCCAGCCTGTGCAGCAGCTTGGAGAGCTCCACGTTGTGGCCGCGGTAGTAATTGGAGAGGAAGGCTCTGGACTGGAATCACAAAAGGAGATTTAGAAGACACTTAGTTCATCAAGCATCTACACTTCAGAAATATTCTGGCACAATATGTATCTACAAAATGATAATTTGCTATTTTTCTTCCATCATTTTACATTTAGAGAAATTCTGACTAAATCATAGATGTAAAATAAAAGAGGTACAAGAGTGTCTTTGGAAGGTTAACTACTGTTAGGGCATTAAAACATTCTGAGACACACAGAGAGAAAAAAAATTCAGTATCATACCAGAAAATGAGGATGTGTTCATAAACGAGCAAATATATGGGGTTGAGTAAGATAAAAATATATAGATGTCCTTTAAAATTACTCCTTATTCCAAAAATTAAAAAATAACTGTTGGTAGAGATATAAAAATTAATTATTAACATAATTGAGTACCTTATAGTTTTTAAATTTTTTATTCAGGAATTTTCTCTTCATAAAATATTACATATAATATCTTTGAAAATATAAGCTTACTAAAAATTTCTTGGATTCCTCATCAGTCTAAAAAGTTTGGGTTTTTTTGTTTCTTGGGTTTTTGTTTTGTTTTGTTAGATAAACATGGGGCATTTATGTTTTAACATTTTCTTCAAAATTTTAAGGTTAATTTTTATTTGTATGCACATGTGTGCCTCTCTGTGTATTTTCATTGTGCTCAGATGCCTGCAGAGACTAGAAGAGGACGTTGGATATGCTAGAGCAATGTTGGAATTACAGCAAATACTTCTACCAATGAGCTACATTTATGACCCCACATAAATGTGTGATTATATGTATGTAAAATACGTATGTGTTTATATGTGCATAGGTATAGATATTATATTATGTATATATACATGTGTATATGCACATATTTGTATATTTATATAATGTGCATACATATATGTGTATACATGTATATACATATGTATATATTTACACATATACACACACACTTTGGGAAAACAGAAAATCTTTACTTGCTTTTCTTTCTGCCATATTCTTGTACAATAATCAAATAAACATTTGTCTTGTTTTGTTATCTGCATCCTGTAAAGTTTATCAATACTTTCATGTATAAATATTTGTAGTGATCAAAAATATTTCCCATTGCATAGAAATTCTACCATCTCTCTAAGCTTTTCTCCACATTTTTTTTTAACACAAATGAATTTCTTTCTTCACTGAACTCCAATAAAAACTTTTGTGTACTGTAGAAACGGATTTAAGACAATTACATTTCATCTTGCACCATTCTCCAAGCATTTTGTTATTTTTCTTCCCTTAAAGCAGATGGTAAGCACTTCAAATGGGGAATAAAAAGTTGATAGTAGTGGGAATACTAGATCGATGTTTGGGGCAGATTAAAGTGATTTGTGAAGCCCTTTAGAAATTATTGAGTTCAAAAGTATATTAAGGACTTTTTGGGACTTTTATCACCATAGCAACACATGAAGAATGCATCCTGGACTTGCCCATCTTGCCTTAGGAGAAATTCTCACAGTATCCGGCTGGTTTCCCAGTTATCATCTCATAAAAGGCACCTTTCCACATATTATCATTTCTACTAATTTTTTTGTCTTTTTATAGTTTGGTATTATTTTACACATCTTATTATAATTCAGTGACTCTCAGTTATTCACCCCACCAATAAATTTCAGTTCAGAGCCATTTTATCCTTGTGTCTTCTGCGTTGCTTAGCTCAGTGTCGGCCATGTTAGCAGAATTAGATGTGGTTGTGCTGATTAATCTTTGTCAACTCGCCACACACTAGAGACATCTGAGAAGAGGGAACTTCAACTGACGAACTGGTTCCAACAATTGGCCTGTTGGCATGTCTCTGGGACAGTTTCTTGACTTTTAATCAATGCAGGATAGCCCAGCTATCCTGCTGTTCACACTACTGTAGGTAGTGTGAACCCTAGGCATGTTTTCCAGGAATGTTTCCTGAGCAAGCCAAGGAAAGAAAGCCCATAAACAGCATTCCTCCATGGTCTCTGCTTCCATTCCTGCCTCCAGCCTCCTACCTTGCTTTACTTCAATGTTGGATTGTGACTTGGAAGTTGTAAGTGAAAACTCTTTCCTCCCCAAAGTTGTGTTTGAGTCATGCTGCTTATGCTAGCAACAGCAAAGCAAACTAGTGCAGGATGCAGTGAATTAGGTGTTAGTAACACTTCATTTTTTATATCTATGCTTACTAACAGAATTATTTTTAAGTCTTTTCCAATATGGAAAGGACTTACTTTTCTATATATATATATTTATGTCTGAGTTGAACTCTAACAGAAATAAGTTTCTAGTGACATTTATTACTGCTTTATCTCTCTCTAACATCTCACTATATACAACTGTTGAGTACCAAGACATATCAGGAAGAAAAAAAAAGAAGCAGATTTTTCTTCCTAGTTTCAGACAGTAACTTCATTTCTCCGGAGACATTAAAAGCAAGGAAACATTACCTCTGGATCCATGGGAGGGTATTTTCGGCCTTTGCTTTTCCCAAGGCATTTGGTTTTCCCTCCTTCCAGTAGTTGACACCAAAAGCCCTTTTGGGGATCAAACCTACAATACATAAAACATATAATAGTTGAACATCATATTCAGTAAATGGCCTTACCAGACAGATAAAAGAAAGTATTTTGTATGCCTGTTGCTTTCTACATATGTTAAGCTGATTGGAGAAATGATAATAGACATTAAGGATGCTATATTTTAGTATATATTTTGAAGTAGTTCTACTTTATGGGGAAGGCAGATAGATGGACTTCCAGTACAATTTTGTGTTGAAATTGTTGTGTTCCATATTTTAGTTATGAGTCTATAAAAAAGCAAAGCTCTAAACATTACAACTACAGCCTAAATAAAAAGGGCCTTTGTATATTTTGCTTATTTATGACTGTAATTTCCACATCAAAATATATAGAAAGATTTCTATAAAAATCACTTAGTGAGTTATATTAAAGGAACTGAATTTTAATAGGTATATTTGTAAGAGAGAGTGGCCCCACAGAGTCAGTATAGAACACACCCAGACACCAAATTCTGAGCACAAACATTTATCACCTGAGAGTGGCAAGTAGGGATGGGGAGGAGTGTGCTACTGGACCAGGTACAGGGAGACAGCAAGCAGCAGCAGCAGGTGGTTTGGTTTGGTTTTTTTGTTTTGTTTTGTTTTTTGTTTTTTGGTTTTTTTGTTTTGTTTTGTTTTGTTTTAAGAAAAAAAGAGGGTGCGGGGATCCTGTGCAAGGGAGAGTTAGTAAGATCTAGTGGACCTGTTAATAATAAATTTTGACTGTTGGACCTCGGTATTTTGTCTCAGAAATGAGTCAATGGCCAAATAAGGGAATGGAACTAGAGGACTAATCTAATGGTTAGATGATTCTCATGGCAGTATTTCTGTACTGAAAGGTTTTCACTTCTGCCACCTGCTATATAGCCCAAGACTATTTCACCTTCATATTGGGGAGGTATCACATTCAAATATGTGTAGACTTGATACCTTGCTGTTATGATACTGAGACATTTTACAAAACAGTTACTTTTAAGAAAATAAAGTATATTTTCCTGAACTAATAGCAACCCGTTCAAAGACACAGTCATTAGAAATAATCATTAAGAGAATGTCAAGTTTATGGAGGAAGGCATTCTGGGTCTTTAAACCTCATCCTGTGCCAAGGCAGAATACATGCATCACACAGCAACATGTGTCTAAGACCATTTCTTTGCCCTTGCTGGTAAAGTTCAAACATTAAACCACCATTTCCTGAAGAACACATTGCCGCAATCTTTCAAGTTTACAAGATGTAAGTTAACTGTTTATATCCATACACCTACCATGTTACATCTTTCCTAAAATGACAATATAATACAATAAAATGGGAATCTGGATTTTCCACATTGACCTCATCATACACTAGATGGCTTCACGGTCTTCAGTAATCCTCAGCTCTTTCTAGTGGAAACTCCGTATACAGTAGTGTGTGAAATACAAAGTTACAGCCACATGTAGATTGAGATCCACGATGTGATTGACATTGTAGTGACACACACAGCTTTTTCTGAAGATAAAATTGCTGAGAGGTCACGGCTGACAGCACTGACACTGAGTGAGGTTGATCAAGGGTACCGTCAAAGCTCAGAGGATTTCATCAATCAAAACAGACCATTTCAAAATTTGGAAGAATGAAGTGCACAATTCCACTGTTACTAGTGAAAACATTTCAGGCAGTGTTTTTTTCCCCTTAAATGGGAAAATTAACTTACTTAAAATCAAGGTCATAATCAAAAACATCTCCCTGGTTTTCTCAGCCAAGGAACAGCCTGCAGTTAATGAAGGCTCTTTCTGATTCCTTATCTGTGGGTCAGTCAACATCAAGGCTTTCGCAAACCCAGAGAAGAAGCCAATGCCACCAACATGTCTGAAACCTCTCCAGTGTGCTGCCCAGCTTCTGGAGCACGTGCAGAGCTCCAATGCCCACCGTTGTTTCAGCCAGGCAGCCAGCCAGGTACCATTTGGGATTAAAACTTCAGAACTCACAGTTTAAGTTCTCCTTGTCATTTCTTGCACTTGCTATGTTGATCCAGCCAAAATGCAGAAGCTGAATCTGTTGCTCCTAATTTAAAGCTAACCTAGTGCAAGGAACAAAAGTCTGAACAGGACTAATAGCAGGGATAAGCACACACACACACACACACACACACACACACACACACACACACACACACACACCAGCTCCAATCATCCCCAGTAAGTCAATAAGGACAAGATGCCCAGTCCAGTGACCACTCAAAGACTGATCAGCCACAAACACCAGTGCTCCAAGCAGCAATTCTGTTTTCCAAATGATGAAGAAAGCGCAAGAACAAGAGACAGTTCACAGGCACTGCCTGGCACATACATGCCAACCACCTGAAAAGCTTCTTGACACTTGCAGTTACAGCCAGCTGCAGATAAGTTTGGATTTTGAGAGAGCCCTGCTGGCACACACTGTCCTTGATTCTGGGGCCTGGAAGGGAAGCAATGCTGTAGCTTTGACCCAGTCAGATCCCTAGACACTCACAGAAACTCTAATGCTATTTAATTCTGTGGTTGCAACTTAGTTGCAAGAGAAAGGATGTGTGGCCTAATTGTTTTGCGTAAAGCCAAATACATGAGAATTTCTGTTGAGAACTAACAAGATAGGACAAATGAAAGAATGAACCAAATAAGAAGGGGAAATTTAAATTTATCGCTATGGGACTTGCTGCATGCATAAAACATGGGAAAGGTTTGCATTTTTGTTGCTCAGCAGATGTTTTAGAAATATGAAGCATAATTGACTGGGATGTAAAGTTAATTAGTTGCAGAATATTTTGTTGCCCTGGGCCCATTCCTATAATACCATTACACCTGCAATTTGCCTCTGCACATATGTTTTCTCTTTTATGGCAAGAGGGGAATTTTCTTTAGCTTCGTTCCTGACCTATTGTTAGGAAGACCTAACCCATGCTGTCCAGGTTGTACTTGTTACCAATTAAAATCAAATAGATCAGTAGTCAAATGGATCAAAGAAGACAGAGTCATTTCCAACCTGGACTTTTCAATCTGCTCCCTGTGTATTACAGGGCTTCCTTTAGTTTTCAATAATTTCCCAAGAGAGAGAGAGAGAAAAATAAACATTCGTCCTGCTGTGCAAAATGAGATGGGGACACCGGCAGCACAATGGCCTCGACCAGCATTTTCTTCCTCAGGATGAGAATATTTAACTGCATTAAGGCTAAATACAACACTGTTAACAAAACTCAAGTGTCTGGACCCATGCTGACCGCGTCTTCCCTCTCAGGTGTCGGGTAAGCTGTTGGCTTTTCTTGTTCTGCGCAGCAGGTGTTGTGAGTCAAAACTTGGTTCAGACTGAGGAATGAGCCATCTTGGATACTGAAGGTCATTTTAAGCATAGGGGTTTCTTGACCCTGACTGTCTGGGGTCCTGTTCCATTTACTGCATAGCTAACTTTATAGACTCTAACGGACGGCTCTTCTCTAGGTTGTATCAATTCATTGTTTGCATTTTATTTTAACAGTCATGAAATTGTGAACATAATATTAAAGCCTTTTCAGAGAATTGCTAAACAGTGCTTAGGACATGTGATGGATGGCATTTGACTCCCTTTATTTTACCAAATGTCACTACAGTGACTAAATTTTGTGATATGTGAGATATATTAAAATCTATATATTTTTGCTTGTTTATAACCTCCTTCATAAGTATGATTTTACAGGTTTATTAAGTCATAAGTAAGTATTTGTAGTAAACAGGACAGAACCATTACCCAGGGTACTGCTGAGAAGGGCAAGATATGCTGGCATCAGTAACTATTAATGCAAAATGCATTATGGGGAGCTCTGTCTACTCAATCAACAGGGGCATGCCTTGTGCTGATGCTGTTTCCATGTGTAGGTAAGGACTTCATTAGGATTGTTTTGGTGGATAAGGAAAAACCCAATCTCATTACTGCTTTTCCTGTCCCTCCATTACCCTCTCTAATTGTCTAATTGCTGAGTCTAATCTGCTGTGAACTGGGAAATTATATAATCAGGCTTGTTAGAATTTCGTCTAAAATTTAATAGGCTTTATATCAGAGCTTGGGGGGCGCAGTCTTTTATGAGTAAAGTACATGGCCTCTTAAAGTGTGTTTCAGCTGCTTGGAGCACTTCTTTTTGTTAACTTGCTTCCACCGTTTTAAAATTGCTTGAATAGACAGTCCTGTTTTCTCAGGATGAGGACAAAATATATGACACTCCACATGTCTTTTTTTTTTTAACATAGCATTTTCCTGCTTGCCAAGACAGGGGTTGCATCTCCACCTCTTGAATTTGAAGTTGATTAACTGATTGTTGTGCCCAATAGAATGAAGCTTTATGGATGTCAAGTCTAGGTCACAGTAGTCATGGCGATCTTAAGCCGCATGGTCCCTCCGCTTTGCTTTCTGTTTCAGAATGCAGCCACTCACTGCATCCTGGAAAACGAGAGAGAGAGAGAGAGAGAGAGAGAGAGAGAGAGGAGGGAGAGTAGGGAGGAGAGAGAGAGAGAGGAGAGGGCGGAGAGGAGGGAGAGAGAGAGAGGAGGAGAGAGAGAGAGGGAGGAGAGAGAGAGAGAGAGAGAGAGAGAGAGAGAGAGAGAGAGAGACTCCATGGAGAAGCCAAAGATGTGAGTGAAGTGTCCAGATAATGTCAGTCTTTGGCCATTTGAGTCATATCTAGGTACCCAAGTCTTCCTAGTCATGACCTCACGTATCGATGGGTAAACAATAAACCTTCTGAGATTCACTCTCAGAGGTGCTTAAGTGCATGAAGGCTCAGACCAAACAGCCTGGCAGAAGTAGAGATCAGTCGAACAACCTGGAAGGAACTGGGACCGAAGAACCAACTCACAACAAATGGGCAGCAGTCAAACTGCCTAGAAGCAATAAAGACTAGCTGAGCTGCCTGGATGAGACTCAGACCAACTGAGACAGCAGTGATGAAGACCCTCCGACCTATAAAGCTCCCTGCAAGCTGTGGGGTGTGCTCCAGGTTTGCAGTTTTGTCACCTGTTCTGGGACAAACTTTTGGCAATAACAGTTGTCTTTTAGTTATTTCAGCTCCTCTATTAACCCAAATTAAATTCATTGGCTTGCCAAAATGGATTTTAGTGGTATCTGTAATTTTATCTATTGTCAGTTCTCTATCTGGACTAAGCAGACATTTGTTCATATCTCCCCAGGAACAACATTACACAACAAATACGAATGCACATCTCCATATCTGTTGTAAATACTGTTGACTATCTCACGGGGAATGATGCTTTCCATGTTAACCTTCTACCTTGCACCTAGAAAGCAAATTGTTTTCATCTTTGTTACTTCAATCATAATATTGTACACAAAGTAGACATATAAAATGTCTGAACAAAGTTATATTGGGGGGCAGCTCAAAAACAATAAGATTTACCATAATATAAAATATCTATTATACTGTATAATGCAAAGCATTCTGTTGTTCAAAGGGAGATGCCTTATGAGTAATGAGGATATTTCTTTGACTGTGCCCAAGTAGCAGAATGATGTATAAATTCATAGCTTGTATTAATGATGTTATATACATACATAACAGTGATAATTTATGAGGGCAAATAATGAAAGTGAAATCAAGCATGCGAATAGACTCACGTTAGTGCTTCGGAGTAATTATAATGAGGTGTAACTCCTAGAAACTTCTGGACTTCATCCATCACAGTAGCTGGGTCAGATCTCAGCTGTTGTCCATCAATAATTAGCAACTGCAAAAGCACAAAACAGTCACTTTAATAAGAACAAAAACTGAATGAAATCAGCCAAACCGACTGTCTTGACCTGGTATGGCATTAATAAATCAGGCCACTCCATAGAATATATTTAAATGTTGCTCTTGCTTCTTTCCTAATTAATAATAATTAAATTTTTCCATAGGCCTTTGTGCATGTGTGGGAATTATGAACTCAGTTTATTCTTAAGCAGATATATAAACACAAGTGTCTATTGCTTTGGAACTTTAGTAGCGACAGAGGTTTCCCACCTATAATGTACATTCCCAGCTAACCATCCAGGCTACTAATGCCATCACTAACCTTGGAGCCAAAGGCTCAAGGGTGACTACTTAGGAGAAAGTATCCCATACAGTCTTACACACAATGATTTGGGATTTGTAAGGAAACATTAGAAAGGGAAAATGTTTGTTTTTGACTTTTTCACCTTGGATGACTGCTGGAGAATATCAGACTTGCCCCCATGGGACTGTATAAAAAGAGTGTTAATATCAAAGTCTCCTTAGAGCTTAAATTGTGCCTTGGGCTGGAATGAAGAAAATGGAGGATGTAAATGTTTTCCTTAAATCTTACTGCAGTCCTAGCCCATGTCTTCTGGGCTCTTTTCTTTATGGCCACCAAGCCCAAGAACCTGTTCTTTACTAATAAGTTTCCCACATAACAGGGAGAACAGCAGGAATCCTCACGAAGACTTCTACAAAGTCCCTGACTAAATGGCTTCTCTACTATTTGTTGAGAACTGGCAATTTTGAATTATATGAGACTTCCCTTGTGTCAATGTATTCCTTGAAAACAGCTGATAATCAAAAAAGTCTTCTAAATGTGCACTTTAGAATCATGTAACTATATTGAATGGTATTAATAAAGTAAAATTATGTAAAAATTATAGCCCTCGGCGTCTTTATTGTAAACTGTGGTTAATGGTGAAGTTCATCATGTTTTCTGTTTGTCAGTGCAATGCCATCCTGATATGATAAATGGTAACTGTTTTCATGCCATTACCTGGGAAGTAGAAAAGTAGGTCAGCCATCTTTCTATGTGTACTGCATACCACCCAGGTACCAGACATCTCCTCTGCAATGTTTTTAGATCAGGTGGGGCCCAATGTCCTGTTGTGATAACTTCATAGAAATTGAACCTCAGGGCAGCTGGATCTTCATGAGATCGTTGGTGCTTTAAGAAAAAAGCAAAGTGTAGAATTAGATGTACTTTTTAAAATGTTTGCATCAGTCTGTGTGTGCAGTTGTGCACTTTGCACATTTCTTATTTTGAAGACCAGACTTTGACTAAATATAAAGCAACAGCAGATACATTTGGGTTGTTTTGCATTCAATATATTTAGGCAAATGGCAAAGATAGAATGAAAGTATTTTCTAAAGGGTCTGATTAGAGATGAAAATATGTCAGAGACAGAAACATTATACTTGGTAAACAAAAATCTGTATGGACAGGAGTGAGCTCATGTGTTACTTGGCCACTTTCTGGTGGTTTCCTCTCTGTGCCAGGTCCTTTGCATACAAACACCTCAGATTCTGATTTCTAATCATTGCTTAGATGTCCTAGTCAAGTTAAGGTTGTCCAAAGTGGTTTTGCTCTATGGGTCTTCTCAATATCAAGGCATAGGAAACTTTCAAACAAAAGCACCATTTGGCAAAACAGCAAAGCCCAACTAATGAGAGACAAATTTAATCGTACAGTTGTTTGGAAATATACTAATCTCATCTATAACAAATAATGATAGATTCAAAATATAAAAAGGTATGAAGCATAATTGTTGTCTTTAAGGAAATGAAACATAGTATGGCTACAGTAGAGTAATAGTTTAAAATGTCATATATTTGACTGATATATAAGAAATTACTTAATGGTGAAATCAGGCCAATAAAGGAGTAATCCAGACTAAGAAATGAAGGGAACCCCAATAGTGTCTGAAACCTTTGAACTAAAATGTACCAAGAAAAACTTCAATAATCAGATAATAAAAATATAAAGAAGGAAAATAGAAGTGGGTAATGTAAGGTAAGTGTGAATTAAGGTAGAAAAGGTGTGTGCATATAAAAGACCTGAAGTTGCATTCTATCTAAAAGTTAATATAAAGAAAATCTAAACTAGAAAAGTCAGGGTAAGATATAGGGCATGGCATGTTTAGCAATAGGTGTTAGGTTTTACATGTAAATTATTCTAGAGAAGCAAAGACACAGTTTAGTGAGAGGTCAAAGATCAAGAGGTTCCTTAAGTAGAGGATGAGTGAAGCCAACGTTTTGTTTAAGCATCTTGCTGAATACATCCTGCAGATTACCTAATCAGGCTAATCAACAGGCTAAGCAACAAAACATCTAGAGATTTCATAAATTAGAAAAATAATTGTGAATATGCAGTGTGTGCATATTAAAAGAGTACAGCAGGGCTTGAATATCTGTTGTGAGCAGTGACAAGAGTGTGCTCAATCTGTTCTTATCGACTTATACAAATTTATCATTGAAATTTCTTTATACCCATGCAACGAAGATTAGCATAAAAATATGACCAGAAAGCCACAAAGGAACATATTTTATAGAAAATAGCACTTTAGTTTTTCTGTGAGGTCCATTATAAAAATGTGGGGTAGAAATTACAGTGGCAGGTGACATTTGTGAAGCTCACACCTGCCGAGCTTTAGATTAACGGCTGTTACTGAAAAGACAGGTCCACCTAAGTAATAGGTTTCATTATTTTGAAATGTGGGGCACTTTGGGGCCCTAGTCTCAGCAATACAGGCAATAAAAAGTATTATCAGAAAAAATAATTCCCTTAAACCTGTGAATTCAAAGAATTTATTTGGAAAGCAGTCAGAAACAAGCACTGTATTGTGTATATTCTATTTCATCCAAGCAATTTAATCTATATAAATATACAATTTAGTCTATCGTAAATAGATTATACATTCAGCATTCTCAAAAATATTTGAATTTAAAACTTTTAATTCAAGTTTACATCTAAGTGTTTTGGTAGGGTTTTTTTTTTTTTTATAAATTAACTTTATTATAAAAAGCCTTGCAAATAAAAAATTCCACACATCCACATTAACCAGACTCACAATCTATATATCTTAATGAACTTTTAAACAGTTTGACTAGGCATTCTGAAGTTCTGGGGCTTCACCTTAGACTTTACACTTTCACTAAAGAATGTATCCTACGCGCTCATCTGCCACCAAAACTAAAAAGTCCATAATGGAGTTAGAAGTCAAAAACAATTATCTGTATATCCTCTTTCATAACTCGTGTTTATTGTTTTTATTCAGTCATTCTACATACCCTAATAGCCTTTTTTATTTTTTTGTACTTTTATTCATGTTATGCACTATGTGCTGGCTAAATTTATATCAACTTGGCACAGGTTAGAGTCATATGAATGAGGGAAATCTCAATTAAGAAAAGGTCTAATAGTAGGGCATTTTCATAATTAATAATTGATGAGGAAGGGTCCAACCTATGGTAGGTGGGATCGTTCCTGGGCCTCTGCCTCAGCTCCTATCTCCATGTTCCTCCCTGTTTGAGTTTCTCACCTCGTTTTCTTCAGTGATGAACAGCGACGTGGAAGCATAAGCTAACGTGTTTCTTTGTAGCAATAGCATCCCTCATTAAGATACCTAGTATATCATTTTTGGCAGCATTTTTTAATGGGCTTATCTTGTTTTGCCTTATAAGTTTTCATTTCAAAAAGGTATTTTATTTTGGCTTCTGTCAGTGAAATACAAATAATGTAATTGAGAGTCAATCAAATATATTTCTCACTCTGAGATCACTTTATGAGTTTTAAAAGGAAAACCTTTTCTAAAATTCTCTCTACTGAGATCTATTAAATTTTGATAGCCTAGGCTGGCTCACTTTTTTGTTTTTTTGTTTTCACAAAAATCAAAGTGTATTAATGCTTTTTTTACAATTACTTTTAATAGTTTAGTAACTTTTTAGTAAACTATTTCTTTTTCTCTCAAGATATTACATAAGTGTTCAGTATATCTTGCTCTTATCCACACTTCACCTCCCAATTCCCGGTCCCCTTTGGCATTTCCCTTCCAGCTTTATATCTTCTTTTATGTTTACCGATTGATTAATTGATTGATTGATTGTGTAACCCACTGAGGCCAGTTAGTGCTGCCCATACGCACATGAGTGCTCAGGTCATCCACTGGATCATGGCCAACACATGAGTGGACACACTCCGAAAGAAAAATGATTTTTTTTCTTCCCCAGTAACCATCAACTGCCAACAGCTTCTCAGCAAGGGCTGGCCCTTCGAGAGCCCCCTCCCTGAGCCCTGCTGAAACTTTTCATTGCCTTGACCTGCGCAGGTTAAACGCAGGTAACCACAGCTGCTGTGACTTGTGTGCAACAGTTATGTCATGTGCAAGAAAATGACATCTTACAACATCCCTCGTTGTTTTCTGGTTATTTTATTCAGTTTTATGTTTTTAAATATGTCTTTCTATCTACTAAAGTATTTGCCACAAATGTCTCATTTTGCATTTTTACAGAATTGGTTGTCCATTTGTTTCCTACCGTATCTTTAATCTTTTCTCTGTAGAAACCTGTTCTCTCTCTAAGCCTACTTTTAATCCTGTATAATAATGATGGTTTTTGGTTTTCTCCTTCAGAGTCACACCTTTGAGTTTTTAACAATGGTTGCCATAATTTCTTCTTTCCCATTTCTGTATTTGTGGGCCATACACACATGCTTTCATTCTTTTAACCCTTTTAGTAATGGCCACACTTCCTTCACGTCATTTACTTCCATGAAAGTGATTCAGACCCTTTTGTGTATTTCCCTCACTTTTTAGCAACTCTTTGGCACTTCAGTCATAGCCCCCCATCGACAGCATTGCATTTTCTTGTACTTAGAGCCACTGTGTTCACCGTAGTTCTTCAATTCATCTTTCTGTGAATTTTTCATCTCTGGACTCTGTCGCTAGCTGATTTCACTATTTCTGCTTTCCATGCTTCATGCCTCTGACTCAAAAATTCCTGTCCATAGCTCAGGTATCTCCTCAGAGTTTCATATGTCTGTCTCTATTATATACATTAGCATAGGGCTCTGTACGTGTCTATACACTGTCATCTCCATAACTCTTGCATTCTACCTCTCATGCTCACACACTTTCCCGCACTCACAACCTGTTTGCCTTTCAGCATTTCTTATTGCATGGCAATAAGCTGCCCAATGTGAAAGAGACTTTGTTTATTCTTGAAATCTCTTCACCATGCTCTGTTAGTTCTAATCCCTAACAACATACTTTATACTCCTTTCAGTGTCTACTTGATATCTCAATAGCTTTATCTACTTTAGATTTTTTTTTTTTTTAACAATAGCTTTAATGTTGAAATCTCTGAATGGTCCTTCAAACGACCCCAACCTATACTTTCCATAGCAGATTTTTATGTTTACTAAAGAAAATATGGTACTGGTAGGTTTTAGTTCCTCAGAAGATGGCACACCTGGTGGATTTCAGTCTCAATTTTTTTAAGTCATCACATAGATTTTCCTTGGGGCCATAATGGCACTACTGTTGGCCTTTTAAATGTGGTGTGAGTTCTTACAACCACAGGACTTTGTCGATAATATTATTCCTCTGTCCTTGTCTTCTAGTTCATACAGTTGAAATGTATCCTTCCCTCAATTTTAAGTCCAAAGTTCATGTTGACCATGGAGAGCGTTTTCAGCATGCATTTACAAACTCCCTCAAAAGAACCTAACAAACAAATGTAATTACACATTATTATGTATAAAACTTAGATAAAAATACTTCCACCAACATCTTATTGATTCAAATTATAATTAAATATAGAAGCACAGTGTTTAAGCCTATATTAGTCATGTTTATTTTATTATTTGCTATTATTTTATAGATAGGTATTCAATGTACCTAAACATTTGTCCATCCATTTGATGTTTTTCTTATAATCAATTCCAAAGTTAGTTATCACAACCCTATTGTGCTATCATCAATATATTTTCAGTAATTTTCCAAATATAATTTTACAGGAATGTTTGAGAACTTTGTAGTCACATCTTTCCAGCAAAGTAATACAACACGGGTCTCCTCATTATATTAATGAAACATGTCATTTTAATTTATATTTTATTGACCTCTACTTATTTGGCAATTTTCACATGAACTATTGAGTGGTTACACTTGCTGTATAGCTGCCTGTTTGTTTACTTTCCTCACTTATTTATTGATACTATTATTTATTTATTTGACATGTTGGAGAACATGCATAAATTAAAGCACAAAATAATTTTCCTTGTGTTGTTAAAGACGTAATCCTGAGATACTGACTTTTAGTTTCAATATGTTTTGACAGACCGACATTTTACATGTTTGATTGATTTTAGAAATATACCAATTCTTTTTTTTTATTACTTTTTCTGTTATTTTATAGGTTAAATTCTTTGGACAATTCTATATGAGTTAAAATTTTAACTCTTTATAGTTGAATGAATGGATGCATGGATAGATAGATAGTTAGATAAATGATAGATGATAGGTAGATAGATGATAGATAGATAGATAGATAGATAGATAGATAGATAGATAGATAGATAGAAACATAGTTTTATTTTACATTAAGATATTTCCACATTTGACAGTTCAGTGTATCTGGGTTTTATGTAATGGTTAATTCAAACTATAACTGATTGTACGCAGCACTCCTCTTCAGTCATACCTGGTACCAGGAATATGCCCTGTCCGAGGGATCTATGAGGATAGTAATGATCTTGGCTTTGGGAACAAGAGATGCAGCTCTCTTGGGAGCCTCTTCTGAGTGGAAGTAGTTAGCGCTCTTTTCAAATAGGAAATCACTGGTAATGTTTGAAGGAGTGGGGAAAAAGTCCATGTACCTGCAGGTAGGGAAAGATAATTAATTAATTCCAGCAATATTTTTTTTTTTTAAATTCTGCTGTGCTCTGAGTAGGAGGAATTTCACCAGGCTTTTATACATTTTTGCGTGAAGTTCAAATTAGTGTGTTATAAAATCATTCAAATGGGCACAACGGGGTGTACTTCGCATGTGAAGCAACCCAGAAGGTTGTGTTCTTTTTTTCCCCATAATCCACAGACATCTTTTTTATTTATTTGTTTGTTTGTTTTTCCTCCTGTTTTTAATTTGTTCACTTAACATCTGATTTTAGCCCCATCCCTCATCACCTGTGGTCCTCCCTTCTATCCCTCCTCACTCCCCTCTCCACTAATGCTCTGAAAGGAGGAGGCCTCCTCCCCTATTGTCTGACCTCAGCCTATCAGGCCTCATCTGGACTGCCTGCATTCTCTTTCTTAAAGCATAGCAAGGCCACCCCACCAGGGGAAAAAGATCAACATGAGGGCACCAGAGTCTTATGACTCCTAAGGCAGAGAAAAGAGCAAGATGGATTAAGTGGGCTGATAGTGAATGATAGGAAAATACAATAAATCTGAGCTGTTGCTCTCTGCTATCACAAACCAAATCTAACTCTCCAGTTTATGGCTGTAAAATCCAAAATTGTACCATCTTGCTTGACTGCTAGTTTAAATAGTAAATGTGTGTTTGCAAATTTGAGTGCTAAGATTCTTAAGGTTAGATTAAAGTCCACAAGACAGAAAGACATGTGAGTCAAAATAGCTATTAAAATTAAACAGATTAGGCATAGCTGTTCTCCTTTTTAACATCTATAAAATTTAGTAGTATATGCAGTAATATCAGCACATTATAATTTATCCAGAGTAATTAAGGGGATATTTTCTGCCAGTTGATCCTGCAATGGCTCCATAGGCTCACTTCTCCATATGCTGTCAGAACATTCCTCTGTGTGTAGATTATAGAATCAATATGTTCTGAGGCTAATTCAGTACACGGCTTTAATTATGTGTGTAACCCTCTTTAGAGCTCATCACTTCTCTCACCCTCAAATGCTCTAGAAAAAAAAATGAGAGTAATTAAGAATTCATATAAGACACTTATTTTCCTCTTTGACATTTGTTATTATGTTTCCCAAATGAAGAGTGCTGAAGAATCTCATCTGTATTCTTGCTTGAAAATTTGTGTTCCATTTGAGCTCAGAGATAAGAGAAAATTGCTTTTTTTTCTTTAATAATTTTCACGCAATTCAAAAATGTAGAAGTAAGACAGGAAGGTAGCATCTTCGCTGCAGAGTGAACAGAGTGTCACTTGAGATGAGGAGTGAGATCTGCTCACTGGCTTTGCCCTTGTCAGGCATTAATTCTAGAAGGTTCATGTGTTATGGTAGCACACAAAATTACATGCTACAAATTGTGCATTGAATGGAATTTTCCTCACATGAGATTTTCCTATATGCTTAGGAAGTACAAATCAAATCTAGGCTCATAATTTCTTGGAAAGTTGGGATATAGCCAGAAAATTTTCCCCAGAGTGAACACCATCTCCAGTATTAAGTTTATTAATTTTAGCTTGTGGAAAGTATTGTTATTTTAAGTATTTTCCATCATTTATCAAGTGCCAATTAATGCTTATTCTGTGTGTGAGAGTGGAATTGATATAGTTTAGGAAAAGCTCTATTATAATTTGCATGAAAAATATTGCCTACATTGCAATTCAACGTACACAGCTCATGTGGTTAATGAAGACTCATATCCCAGAGAACAAAATAAAGCAACCTCAGGCATTGCTGTGAAGACAAATTATGTGTTTAATAAAATAAATTGAGGAATTGTAAAATAAGAGTATGCTTAAAGAGAATTTAAAATATCCTTATAAATAATTCTGATGAAAAATACCCTGCAATGCTCTTTATTCAATCATATTAACTTACCAGAAAAATATTATCATTATTGCACTGTCCAAATCAAATTATAAGCAACACTGATTAAACATATCATCATTATAAATTAATTTCTAATTCACTGTGGTAGAATTGAGCATAACAAATTTATTCTGTAATTATGCAGATGCCATGCACACATCTGTAATTGCTCTGCAATGATGGAGCATGTGTTAATATTGGAGTTCATTTTTTGTTGTTATCCTTACCACTCGATTCCCTTGTGATAGTTGTTGCCATTGAAAAATTGAACTTCTTCAAAAGTTTTCGGGCTAGGGAGATTGCTGATGATGGAAGGGTGCATAAGGAGAAACAAATAGAGTGCTGTTGTTCCTATTACAAAGGAAAAGAGAGTATGTTAAATGATAGTAAACAAAGAGATTAACACATCAATGTCAAATTTTAACCAAAAATAATATTCAGTAGACCAATTATCTCCTTGCCTTCAACTAGGGACTTCATTTTAATAGCAATCCAGTAGTGTTTATATTAGTCTTTGTTGTTCTATGTATCTAAGTATCTGATTCAATATTGCTATGTATCCAAAGCAAAATGGATGAGAGACCCTGTCAAGACAGAATTTAAGAAATCTGGTTTCAATTTCCCTCTGGAGTGAGGTGTCACAGGTATAGAAGGCCTTTCTAATTTTTGGAAATAAATCTGGTGAATCTTTGCTTGATGTTTAATTTCAGTCAAGTAGATCAATGTACTCAATAGAAGCTGATATGCTGTTCATCATATACCACAGGAGTGATCGTTGGTGATAATTCTTGATTTAAAAATATCCACATGAAGAACGTTGTGTCCATTGGCTCCCTTGATAGGGAGGCCTGGTGGCACTCAGAGGAAGGACAGCAGGCTACCAAGAAGAGACCTGATACCCTATGAGCATATACAGGGGGAGGAGGTCCCCCTCAGTCATAGTCATAGGGGAGGGGATTAAGGGGAAAATGGGAGGGAGAGAGGAATGGGAAGATACAAGGGAGGCTACAAGAAACTTAAGTTTATGTGTATACTTGAGACACGTCCATAGGTAATAGAAGGACTGAATAGAGGTTTGAGTAGCTAAAGAAAGGCACTAACAATGTATCGAAAGGAGCCATCACTTTTCATGGAAGGCATATTCAATATGTAGGATATTAAACATATTTAACATGTGGCTCCAAGTTTTATTGGTTGATTAAATAAGGAACATAACACCCCTTTAAAGGACAGGTAGGGGCTGGAGAAATGGCTCAGAAGTTAAGAGGACTGACTATTCTTCCAAAGGTCCTGAGTTCAATTCCCAACAACCACATGGTGGCTCCCAACCATCTATAATATAGCCTGATGCCCCCTTCTGGCCTGCAGGTGAACATGTGTACCACTGTATAAATAATAAATAAATCTTTTTTAAAAAGTAAATAAATAAAGAACAGATAGACAATATTTAAGCAAAGTTAAACACAGTTGAGGGATTTAGTTTCCTAGATTTGTTTGTAAGTACCATTTAATTAATTAATAATCAATTAATTATTTTTCTGAATAAAAAATTATAGGGAAAAGCTATTTGGTCTCATGAGTGACAGCTCTAAGACTCTGGCTAATCCCATCTGAATGTCTTATGTAGGAGCTGTCACCCAAGACATCTCTTCTTTGTCAAATGTTCTTAGACAACCTTAGTGCTGTCATAGTTATTTATTTTTTTAATAAAGTTTAAATGAAAAACAAAACAAAACTAGGTACAAGCCAGAGACATGGAAATAGGGACCCTCAATTGAGAACTGACTTCTGTCAGGTTAGCCTATAGGGGGAATTTTCTTGAGTAATGATTACTCTGGGATGGCCCAGCTACCCCTGGGCAGGTTATATTGGGAATTAAAGTGTAAGTAACAGATAAATGTGAACTTGGGGCAAGCCAGTAAGCAGCATAGGGCTTCTTCTTCAGGTCTTGACTCGAGGTATCTGTCTTGAATTCCTGCTCTGACTTCCCTCAGTGATGGACTGTGATCTGGGCATGTAAGCCTGATAAAACACTTTCTTCCAAGTTGCTTTTGGTCATGGTGCTTATCACAACACAGGAATAGAGAGCAAACTAGGGCATACAAGCTTTAAAAGACTAGTTGCTAGCCAAGCTACACCTGGGTTATCTCTGTTTCTGTGTCTGTCCTCTCTCTCTCTCTCTCTCTCTCTCTCTCTTTCCTCTCTTAGATTTTTAAATGCTGAAAGCATAGGTGGTGTGTGCACACCAAGTTTTGTGAACTTTAGATGTACCTGCCTTGCCTGAAGCTATTCTCATTCAGGTTGTGTCTTTTAACTGACTTGGCAAAGAGCCCACAGTTGATATAATGCAGGGCTTGTGATTGGTTTCTAGGTAAGACTCGTAGTTGGTGGTACTGGAAGCCATGCATATACATATATTAGTAAAATTAAAGTTCTATCACAAATGTGACATTTCTTTTTAGGCAATAGAAGCAGGCTACTTCTTAGTCTTGGGTTAGTTGGGTTCTTCTATGTATTGCTTTTTGAATTGCAATACAAAGCTCAAAACCTTTTTTCTGTTTTTAGCCATTTAACAATATTTGTTTTTATTGTATTTTTATTAGTCCTTTGAAATTTTTGTACCATCTATTTTGATCATATGCAGTACCCTTCACCTTGCTTACTCCTCCCAGATCTGTCTTCTCTAAACACCCAACAATGTGTGTGTGCTTTTTTTTTTTTTTTTTTTTTTTTAATTTTAGGCCATCAAACCCAATTTGTGCTACCCATAGTCTCTTGAGTAGATAGTATTCCACACCCTCTAATCTCTGAGCACTGGGGAAGAGTATTTAATATAGATATCCAATTTAGACCTGCACTTTCCACAGTACTCATTATTCTTAACTAGTTAGGGTCTGTCTGTTAATTGTCATCTATTGAAAAAAAAAAAAAAAAGAGCTGCTTAATTTACAGGTATACTAAGAAGTCACTAGTAGATAGTTTACTCCTATTCTCATTTGGCAAAGAGATAGTAATAATTTCTTCTGTAAGGCCCATGGCCTGTCAATCTGCAGAGTCAAGGTCCAGATGATGAGTAGTTAGTTAGTTGGTTACTCTCATAATGTGTATACCACTACTGCAACTGTATGTGTGTGTGTCGTGTGTGTGTGTGTGTGTGTGTGTGTGTGTGTGTGTGTTTTCCAGGATAGTTATTGTAGTACTCAGAATACAGAGCTAGATAAAATTGATGATTCCTTTCCCCCTCTTCCAGTATCATGGATAACAGTATTCAGATCCATGAAGGCTAACCAACATGGATGAACTTATGGGTCAGAACCAGCTTGAGGTCTCCATGTTCTATGGTTCAAGCATGTAGTATCTTTAGCAGTAGAGTCTTACCATTAAGACCTAAAAGGGAGCCATGGATATTGGCAATGACTTGTAATGTTTGATTGATGAGACCTTACTTGGCAATAGCTCCAAAGATGGTAACTATATCTGCCAATGGCTATTTCAGGCTATGTTGCCTAGTAGGGATTTGGTTGCTCCATTCTAGGGTAACTACACATAAACTTTTTTATTTATGCATATACTTAAGTTTATACTTAATAGATTTCTATATTACTTTTTGAGAGACAATTTGTGTTACTTATCCCTCTTCTAGATTGTTCCCCTCACAATCTAACCCTTCCTGTTCTATTAGCCTCCTTTGCTCCTTCATACCACTTCACACTATCTCCCTGCTCTTGAATGCTTCCCCTCCCTGCACTTTGCCAATTTCCTGGCCTCTATAGGTATTCCAAATGAAATACATATATCTGGAGATTAAAAGATAAGCATATTTAGAAAAAAATTTATGTTTTTATTACGTACAGTGTTCTGCCTGCCTATATGCCTGTACTCCAGAAGAGGACACCACATCTCATTATAGACGGTTATGATCCACCATGTGGTTACTGGGAATTAAACTCAGAACCTCTGGAAGAACAGTCAGAGCTCAACAACTAACCTCTGTGCTACCTCTCCAGCCCAGATAAAGCAGAGATTGATGAAATGTCTAGCCAATCCCTGGCCCAACCAAAGACCTATCCCAGGGGAGAGAGCCAACCCTTGATACTATTAACCATACTCTGTTATGCTTGCAGAAAGGAGACTATCAGAATTGTTCCCTGAGAGGCTCTAACCAGAAGTTGTTGGAAACAGTTGCTCAGACTCAACCAAACACTGGGCAATGCATAATGAGCCTTATGGAAAAGTGGAGAGAAGGAGGAAAAGACCTAGAGATGATAAGAGTTGGAAAAGAAGACCAACAGAACCAACTAGCCAGAACCCAGAGGGGCTTGCTCAGACTGAAGAATCAACCAAGATCCATGCATGGACTGGACCCAGGCCTCCTACACATATGCAGCCAAGGGGCAGCTCAGGGTTCATGTGGGTCTTCTAATAAGAGAAATAGGTGCTGACTCTGATGCCAGCTTTTTGATCACTTCCCCCTGGAGGGACTGCCTTGCCAGGCCACATGGGAAGAGGACACACACAGTCCTGATGTGACTTGGGGTGAATGGTAAGGGACCTCCCCTTTTCTAAGGAATAGGGGAGGAGAGAGAAGGGAGAGGAAGGGAGGATGGGACTTGGAGGAGAGGGGCGATGAAGCTATGACCAGGATGCAAAGTGAATAGAAATAGATGATAGATAGATAGATGATATTGTTTCCATATTTTTCTCAATATGCTTGTTGTTTATTTATGGAAAGTATGCAGACTATTGTGTATTAATTTTGTATTATTTTACCTTACTGAATGTATTCATCAACTGTGGTCTTCTAGTGGAGCCTTTAGGATCTTGATGTTGAAAGCCATATCTAAAACTAAGGATATTATGAGTTCTTTCTTTCCTATTTACATCCCCTCTATGTCTTCATTTACCTTATTGATTTGGCTAATACTTTAAGTATTATATGGAACAGGTATAGGGGTAGAGTGAACATTCTTTGTTTTTTCCTGTTTTTGGCACTTTTCCTTATTAAAAAGATGTTTGGTAGAATATGTTTAAAATTTATGTATGTTGATGAATCTCTGGAATAAAGCCTACTTTATAATTTTAAATAATCTTATTAATTCTTTTTGAATTTAGTTTTCAAGCATATTGTATTGAAAGGCCTAGTATCTATGTTCAGCAGCAAGACTGACCTATAATTTTCTATTTTAAATGGATCTTTGTCAGATAATTGTGTCATGATGATATGGGCTTTATAAAAACATGTGGAAATGTTCCTCCATATTTTTAGTAAATAAAACATCATGAGAAGTATTAGTGCTAGTCCTTTCTTTATATTTTATAGAATTCTGTATAGAATCCAAATGACCCTTGATTTTTGTATGTGAGAAAATTTTTAATTACCATTTCTATGATATTGCATACTAAAATGGATATATTTAAATTATTTATTTTATCTTTATCTTTGGTGGGAGTTTGTGTGTGTGTGTGCATTTCTTTTAGGTTATTACATTTGTTGAAATACAAATTTTTAAAGAATGTCTTTATTAGTCTTTGGATTTTCTCAGGATCTCTAGAAGTCTCTCCCTTTCAGTCTCCAATTTTGCTAAATTAGATATTTTCCTTATTTTGTTGAATCTAACTAAATTTTGCTTGTTACTCTTTTGGGAGTATCAACTTGATTTCATTTGTCCTTTGTATTTTTTATTTTCTATTTTATTAATATTAGCCATGATTTTGATTATATCTTCTCTTTTACTTTATAAGAATGTTCTTTTGTTTTTGAAAGACATTAAGATGTATCATTAATGCTTTGAGGATTTTCATATTTTCCAATATAGGTGCATAGTACTATAGATACTATTATTTCCAAATATTTTGGAATGTTATAATTTCATTTTCATTAAATCCTAAGATATTTTAAAATTTCCTTCTTGACTTCTTGACACAAATATAATTCACATTCAGAAGGGTATTGTTTTGTTCTTTTTAGTTTAGTTTGGCTCATTTCTATTGCCAGTTTTATTCTGGTGTACTCAGTATTCATATTGTTATTTTCATTTTTTATATGAGTTGGGACTTGTTTATGTCCTAATGTATTAAATTTTGGAGAAAGTTTGATGTGTTGCTGAAAAGAATGCTATTTTTCAGTGTTTAGGTGAAATGTTCTGTAGATCTTTCTAAGGTTACTTGGTTTATGATGTCATCATATTCCAGAATTTCTCAGTGCTAGGGTAAACTTATTTCAAGCTCCTAGGCAGAGATGCCGAAGACAAAGGACTATATCTTATAACCAGAAGACATGGCCTAGAGATTATAACCCCAAATGTCAGATAAGCAAAAGAAAAAAATCAATATCTAACCCTACTATGGAGTAGTACATTTCTGAATATTGTAAAAAAATAACATTTGATAACTTGACACAAACCTTTAAAGCCAGAAAGCCTGAAAAGACATATTCTAAGCCCTAAAACCCACAAATACCAACCAATATTATTATAGCCAGCAAAACTATCTGTTAAAATTGGAAAAGAAATAATGTGAAAACCAGATAAAGAAGCATATGACAATGCCAGCTCTACAGATGATTCTAGAAGAAATATGCCAATCGATAAGAGAAACATATTCATGAAGTCACAGAAAACAAAGTCACTTTGGACTGTTTCTTGGTCTCAAGGATACATAGGGCTACTAGATAGTTTCAGTTAAGCTGAAGACAGAGCTCTAGATATCCAGGTTACAAAGTGGTTGCTAGAGTCCCTCATGGGGAGCCATCTTGGATCTGGGTCTCAACAACATCCTTCTCATTGCCTTAAGTTGTCTTTATGCTGACTAGTGATGGCTAACATAGTAACACTGAAAATGGATGGAATTCTGGGTTTCCAGCTCTAGACACCAACATCTAGATGTAGTCCAGGTAGAGGCCCTGCAGGCTATTATTGATATCTTTAACATTCAAAGTTCAGATACCACAACACTAGCTACACAGTGTAGACTTAGTGACTTTGAAAGCCCACTGTTTGTTTACTGAGTACCAGAATGTAGGTAAAAAGTTCCAAAAGATAATGGTGGACAAAAGATACTTTGGAAATTACAAAATGGTGGAAATATCAGGAAGCAACAGGAAAGAAGATATAAGACCTGAGAACAGAGGGCTGCAAAGAGTTGAATCACTGAAACAGTGAACTTCGTTGCTTTTGAAGTTTCAAAAGGCTTTATATGTTTTGGCAGGGGGGCACTCCTGACATCGGTAGTTGTGACCTACAGCTGTGGGGTACAAGGCTCCTGGCTTTAAAGGTTCACTGCTTCCTCAGACCTGAGCACCCTAGTGCAGTAGGTTTCTAGCCATGAGAACTTTGAGCTATAAGTCTCCATGGCTAAAATGTCTAGAACGATAATTTTTAGAGGTGTGCAGATATGGCATACAGGATCTCACACATGTCTACACTGGGAAAACTACCTCTTATTTTCATGTTAGTGAAGTGAAAGAACCTAAGCCAACTGTTTTTGACAGAATTTCAAAGAGTTAAAAAAGAATCTGTATACAAACCTAACACCCGTTTGAAAGCTTATTATTTAAGAAATAATCATTCATCCTATTGGGACTCTAGATGAGAGAAGCATGGGAGAATAGCAAACTAGAAGGATCCAGAGGGTCCTAGAAAGCTACAAGAAGAACATTATGATAGGCAGATTTGGGCCCAGGGGTCCTGCTCAAACTATGGCTCCAGCCAAGGACAATACAGGCCGTAAACTTTAAACCCCTACCCAGATCTAGCCAATGGACAGGACATTCTCCACAGTTGAGTGGAGAGTAGGGTATGACTTTCACACATACTCTGGTGCCTCATATTTGGCCATGTCCCCTGGATGGGGAGACCTGGTGGCACTCAGAGGAAGGATAGCAGGCTACCAAGAAGAGACTTGATACCCTATGAGCATATATATACAGGGGGAAGAAGTCGCCCTCAGTCACAGTCATAAGGGAGGGGAGTAAGGGGAAAATGGGAAGGAGGGAGTAATGGGAGGATACAAGGGATGGGATGACCATTGAGATGTAATAAGAATAAATTAATAAAATAAAATTTAAAAATAAAAAAATAAATAATCATTAACGTAAATCAGTGAAGGAAAGAGAATGAGAGAGAGATAGTTAAGAACTGAATGGAACAATGAGAGACTGAGTGTCAACCAGAATAAGAGTCTCACACACAGTAAAAACAAAAAGTTTTTAAAGTTATGAGAACAGTCTTTAAAGAATTAATCTGATTTCTTTTGAAAACTATGGCTAACAAAGAAGAAAATGTGAAAAGAACCACAAGTTCCAGAGAAAAGTGAGTTAGACTGAAAAGTGGAAAGGACATGGAATCTTGGGGCTCCATAGCTGTTTTTTCAGACTTGAAAAAAAAATTAAATAATGATGAGGAAAAAGAAAGAGGAGAGATACAGAAAGGCTTGATTTCTGTGTTTAAGACCTACAAGAGAGCTGAGAAAATTGATAGTTTAATATCTATATGGGGTTTGAACATGGTTGGATCAGGGCACAGATAAATTAATGCTTCAAAGTTATTGCTGCATTTCCAATAATAGATATTTTATGACTTCACTCAGTATAAAGAATTGTTAATCTTCCTGTGGCTGTGGTATTTTAGCCAGATGTGAGAAACAGAAAATCGTAGCCTCTGCAATCTGAACTCTACATCTTCATGCCATCAGGAGCTGGAGGATGTGGGGTGTCCTTTTGTCCTTTGGCAGCAAGGACAGGAAATGCAGGCTGCCAGGGAGGACAGACCTGTGGCTTAGTGTTCTTATAACAGGGCATGCATCCTATGTCAGCTGCCATAAAATATCTGTGTTTTTGTTTTCTTTTTATCATTCATTACCAGTCATTTGTTACACAATCCTTTTTATATTCTTTGTGGAAATGGAGGACAGAGTTCTATCTTAGTAATAATCAAGAAAATATTCTATTTTTATATAACCAACCGCTTTTAATTTCCATACTAAGGCAGGAAAATTATGAAAAAATTAATTTTGAACAAATGGCATTTAGAATTAGCTGCTGAACTTGTTGCTATTAGAAAACTTCTTTCACACTGGTAAAACAGTTTCTGAGTGATATGCGTGCAGAACCTTCTAGAACATCTAGAAACATCATGTGGACTGCCTTAAGTCTAGGCTCTTCTGTCTTCTGTCTATTTTCATCCCCTGGTTGATTTCAACAAAAGATTCCATCTATGATCCAGTGTGGGTTTTAGGCTTATTTTTTGCACCTCATTTTTATTTCAAGAAGTGAATGTATCATGGGGCAAAAATTAAGTGTGCTCAAGGGTCGAAAGTTAGTTGACACCCGAGACCCCTCCTTCAGGATTTGCAACCTCTTGACTGCAATGGAACTCTTGCTAATATAGAGAACAGATATCTGTGGTTGGATTTTTCAAATTATTAGAACCATATTTATATTAGAATAATATATTCATTCCACATGAATATTGACATACAATTTCTTTGATCTGAGGAAAAAAACTACTAAGAGTTTTATCATTGCCACATGGATAGGGAACATATTAAAAATAAAGGTATAACATATTGGTATTATAAATACAAATAATAAGGAGGAACAAGATTTATGGTTAATAATGTGTGGTTTTCTAGAATAACTAAGAAGTAATAATATTCGATGACAAATGATAGAGGGTCTGTCTTTAAATTAAATTTTAAACAAAATTTTACAACACTGGGGTGTTTTATTTCTTTACTATTTATTCTCGAGTTAGCAGTGCTGTAGAGAGTTGCAGAAAATTAATGCACCTTTTAAACAACAGAAACATGATATATCTGAAAATATGTGTTGTATTTCCACCCTCCCTGCACATGTGTTAACATGCTGTTGTAATGCAATTTACATCCCTAGAGGAAGAAAAGATTTCTACAGGCAATATCTAATAGTCGAGAAATTTTGCCCACAACCTTTAAAATGATCTACTTGCTTGTATTACAAATATCTTCTGTGCAGCAGGCATATTTACTGTGACTGTTTGCTTTGTGTTATGGTTTGTGCTCTCCCTGGTGAAGGTGCTTCAAGTCCAAGTAGTGAATTCAAATTACAGCAACTCAATAAAAACTTTAATTAATCAGGATATAAGCAAAGTATATAAAACTGTCACACGCTGAAGAAAGTGTAAAATATTCTAATTGAAAGTGTCATCTCATTGGTGAAATACTTTCACTCTCTTTTACTACATCCTGACACAGTTGTCCTTCAGTGCAAAGGAAAATACCAAGGGCTGGGGAAATTGGGGCATAGCAGAAAACAATTCTGCAGCACATTAATGCTTAATGATTATTTTTAACAACACCCATATAAAATAACTTGTGAGGAATAGCAACCGTAGTTCTGAACAGAAATCGATGCAAGCTGCTGTACAGTGTAAAACAGTCTGAGTATGAATAATAAATCACCTTTTTATAACTTAACTTGAGGATTAATTAGACAAAGCCACAAAAATTAAAATCCAGGGGAAGAGTGACATCAAAACTTTGTCAAAACTTTGATATGCGTGTTAAACAATTTAAAACCCCATATCTAAAATATTTAGTGTTCAAGTCTCCTTAACGGCAACAGTAGCGTCTTTTTGAGGACTGTAGGATAAAAGGTGTATCATGAAGAGGTTTACAGAAACTCAACAATGAGCTTGCACAGGTCACAAAACAAGATCCCATACTGCAATGTCACATGTATAATGACAACAGGGCAAGAAGCATCACGGCCTAGCCTTACCTGTTTTCTGTGGCCCGATTACAAGGAATTTTGGCAAATGGTCACAAGTTTTCTCCCTCGACCAGATGTCTTTGTGTCGTTTATCATCACATGGATTCTGCAAGAGAGAATAGCATATCTTACTGAACACTGAATCCTGGTTCCTATGTGTCTTAACAATGTTTCAAAGAATACAGGATGAGATTCTTGCCTGATCTCCTGGGCATTACACCCTGTCCTGGTTCATTGATTCCCAAATCCCTTCCTTGTGTGGTGATTAGCTGGTACCCCTACCCAAAGCTGGATAGAGCACACCCTCAAATCAGTCCTGCTGTGAAGTTCATGTGATCTATAACAGATAGTAACAGAGACCCTACTCTACCTGTGGCCTGTGTTTTATGTCTGTCTATTAAAGGGGCTTTAAGTTGACTGCACCTCATGTGACTATAATTTCACAGCTTAGTTTCTTTTTCTTTTTCAAAATTGACACATCAGTATATTGGAGGCTGGATACTTTATCTTCAATTCAAGATTACTTTCTTTGAGACATGTTTCTGAAGATGATACCAGTTGGATGAGTTGTTTTGAATTATAATTCTTCCTACTATCCTGACTAATGTAGATAAAAATCATAGCTTTCAATATTCCATTCTAGGATAGAATGGATGTTTTATGCAATTAATGATGCTAGACCTGTCAAGAAATGGTTACACAAACGAGCCTCCATTTTTCAATTAAAGAATGCAAAACTGAAACCTTTTATGTCATTTTGACACTTACTAGTTAATTTGTTTAATCTCATTTATTGATTTAAATTTTTATTTTAAAAGATGAGAGAATAAAAGTGCTAATACGGCGAATATATTATTCCTAGGAAATGCTTTTATAAAGCTTATTGGGATGTGACTGGCCTCAAATTCTTGAGTCCAAGTGGTCATCCTGCTTGGACCTTCCAAGCACTTGGGATTACAAATACATATCACTATGGTTTTAAATCTTTTTTTTTTTTTTTTTAATTAATTTATTCTTGTTACATCTCAATGGTTATTCCATCCCTTGTATCTTCCCATTCTTCCCTCCCTCCCATTTTCCCCTTATTCCCTTCCCCTATGACTGTTCCTGAGGGGGACTTCCTCCCCCTATATATGCTCATAGGGTATCAAGTCTCTTCTTGGTAACCTGCTATCCTTCCTCTGAGTGCCACCAGGTCTCCCCATCCAGGGGACATGGCCAAATATGAGGCACCAGAGTATGTGTGAAAGTCATACCCCACTCTCCACTCAATTGTGGAGAGTGTTCTGCCCATTGGCTAGATCAGGGTAGGGGTTCTTACACCCATCAGAATGGCTAAGATCAAAAATTCAAGCGATACCACATGCTGGCGAGGATGTGGGGAGAGAGGAACACTCCTTCATTGCTGGTGGGAATGCAAACTAGTACAGCCACTTTGGAAATCTATCTGGTGCTATCTCAGAAAACTGCGAATAAGGCTTCCTCAAGACGCAACTATTCCACTCCTTGGAATATACCCAGAAGATGCTCCAGCACACAAGAAGGAAATTTGCTCAACCATGTTCATAGCAGCCTTATTCATAATAGCCAGAACATGGAAACAGCCTTAGTGTCCCTCAGTAGAAGAATGGATAAATCTTTTCTTTTTAACGTTTAAAATTAATTTGGTTAAAATTATTTTCTCATAACAAAACAAAACAAATGAACATATAAAAAAACCCACTTCACTGTTAAAATGAAAGCACAATGCCTCATAGATTAAGGTCTTTTTGCTTGGGCACTGCCCTTTTCTGACAGAATGCCTGGATAAACTCTCAAGAGGACAGGGAACAGGGAAGAAGATGTCTAGTGTCCCAAGACAGTGCCAGAGCCACCAGATAAGACTTTGAGTAATTAAAAATGAGCCCAAAGCAAGAAGACCCACAACAGAAGACAAGGATGGAAGGGAATTTTGGCTGCTACTTTGGCAACAAACGTAGCAATTCCCGAAACAATCGTCTTTAAGGTTTCCTAAGGAGTGGGTTCTTGGAAATCGTGTAGAAACTGCCCACTTGAAGTCAACCAATGTAAGAAACAAGTGGAAGTGAACCAGCATGTAGTATTTCCTGTAGAATTCAGCTGTTCTGCTGAGTAAAATGTCTGCAGACCACAGGCCTTCCCGGACCTTCAGCTGTTAATGGTGTTCGGGATTGGGCTCATGATGAAAATGCTTAGTGCCATCTGACTGGCAGGTCACACTATGCATCCCCTCCTCCTTCTCATGGGCGGGCCATATCCAGTGTTCAATATGAGGTTATAGGAGGACCCACTCCTCTCAGGTGACACAATTGTGTGTGTGACTAATTCCTCATGAAGGCCAAGGGAAGACTATACTTCATTGAGGTCACATTCTTACTCAGATTTCCCTTTCATCTCTCCACAATTTTCCTTATCGGTTTCCTCCAAAAAAATATTTCCTTTGTAAATCCTTCTAACAAACACACTTTTTTTGGCAGCTGCCATTCACACCTCATACAGTTTGAAAATGCACGTGATCTAAAAGTACTTTACATCCCACTCCCATTGAGACTATCTTGAAGTATAAATATGACAATATTATCATTTTTTCTTTGAGAATTCCACTTATTCGTGCTCTGATCAAATTCACCCCATGTCCTACCCTATAATTCCTCGTTATCAATTTTCTCTTCCAACTTCATGTGATCCATTCTTACAGCCTGTATGTGCCTGCAGTGGGGCTATGTTGGAGCATGTTCAGCCTCTCATCGCTTGGGTCCCTGAAGAAGATTCTCTTAAGTTTTGTAGCATCCATCAACTTCAATAGCGCCTCAGCCATGGTAAGACTTTATTACTACTCCCCTCACCCGTGCTAGGATTTCATGTGGCTTTATCTTCACCAGATCGCGGACATGCTACCGCAAGCACTGTGACCTCAAACCTGCAACTTCCAGTTCTACCTCGAGAACCCCTTTGTGGTAGTAACTCATTGCCTCTGGTTTTTACAAAATTTCTCTCCTACTTTGCTCCATTATTTCTGAGCCTTGGGAGGGGAGACATGATACAGATATTGCATTTTGGGTTAAAAGATCAACAATTCTTCAAGACCGTTGATGTTGATGCATGTGATAACTTACTTAGAGAAAAAATTAAGAAATATTGCTTGGATTTTCCAATGAATTCATGCATTTAAAAAAGTCAGAAATTGGTTTTAAATGTAAGCTGTTAAAGACAGTGTGTCTTCTTTTAAAAATGTAAAAACATGAAATCCATTATACGTTGACCATCATCTATTTTTTTACAATATTTCTCTTCATTATTACATCTTCAACCCTCAATTATCTAGGCTTAGGTTAACTCTAGCTGTGGTTTCCTACAGTGGCAAAGAAGGCTGGTCTAGCATCATATATTTACTTTTAATTTGTTATTGTTTTTAGTTAATGATGAAACATTCCTTATTTTACTTAGTTCCCAGGTCATCTAACTAGATACCACATTACATAGCCTCTCTTGAATCTGTCCTCTGATGAAAAAACTCTTACACTATTGAAAATGTGACAATGACAGGAAGTCTCTTTTTAAGATTAAAACCGCTTCTTCTGGGTTTCTTCCTTTTCAGTTATTGTTGGCGACAAAATGGCTATAACTGAAGAATAAGCCTGCCTTGCACTCAGAGGTGAAAACTATAGGTGGGAGAACTTACTGGTCCCATGCTCTAGATGACTATATGGGACCGATCTGTGTTTCCTGCAGTGCTCCCTTTAGGACAGCAACAGGAGTAAGGATCACATTTCTGTCTTGTTTCAACCACAGTGTATTTGAATGCCACTGTACAGCATCACCTCTAATCTCATGTAATGTCCTTCAGTGTTCTCTTTCATGAAAAGTAAAGCTTGAGAAGGAATGAGGATCGATACACTCCTTGCTTCAGCTGGACCACTCCGCTGTGCCTTGTAGTGAAACACCACTGAAACAGCCAGTGGTCTGTAGGGACCATAGTTCCTTCATCCTTTGAATGTGCTTCCTCTCTTATCAGTGTGCAGGCCACAAGTGCTTGATGCCTGCTCCTGGACCACAGTGAGTGCCACTTGATGTATTAGCACTGCTCTAGTGCATCAGTCACACTACATTCTCCCTCATAGAAAGAGGAGAGTCTGCTTCACAGTCTGAATAATTTATTTTCCTGTTCGATGCCCAATTTCTTTACCCAGTTAATAGTCAAAGTTTTGCCATTTTTTCTAGCTTATGCTAGCACCGACTCCCAACTCCCTTTAGCCCAGTCAGCAAGAACCTGAGCCCAGGGGCTTTCTGTGTTTTAATCAATGGCCTTAAATCCCTAGACCTCAGTTTCTTTATTTGTAAAACAATGATTAATAGTTTCTACCACATATGGTTTTTCTACACATTGAATTTGTTACTAGTTCTAAAATAATAAAAGCTGTATATAAAAGGGTCATTATTATCTCATTCATTGCAAGCCTCCTCCTTTTCTTTGCCCTATTAAGATGGCTTGAGCAAAGGGAACTTAATTTGGCCAATGGATTAGACTATTATGAGCAACTATCAACAGTTCTGTTTCCTTCCCTTGGGTACATAGCAATTTCTCAGTACATGCTTTGTATATACTTTTGTGTCTTATTTTCTTCTTCATATTTCAATACTTAAATTTATTTTGTTCATGTGTGAAATAATTGCATACAGTTAAATTATAGTTGCTGTTTATCTAAAGTCCATTGGCAAGTACTCTGACAGTAAGGCCATGTTCTGGGCCATGTTCTGTGTTCATCAAAGCTAGTCTAACACATGAAGTGCTTAATAAATGCTTGAAGACTGAGTGACTGACATGCTCACTTCCCGAAGACACAGGAAATATTAGGCAGCCTGTACAGATGGATTCTGATGCATGCTTAAAATCTAGTATGATATGAGCTGTTTAGACATTTGTTTTCCAAATTCCGAGAGAAACAAGCACACAGAACTCTTTACTATCCTAAATACTGTCTCTCATGGCATCCCTGAAACTGAGATCTTAATATGCATCTATGCAGTCCAATTTAGAACTTACATGTACCTTTTTTTGTATGACATGTATGACCTCCTTTGTAGATTTTAGTCCCTCTGCTGTCTTTTCAGAAATTAAGAAGTGTTCAGGACCTATGGTTACTGAATTTCTCGACACACAACTCAACAAAAGCCAGCATTAGGGCTGGCGCTCTATTTGGTCAAATGCAGATTTCTTACAGCTTAGCACAAGGCAGAACAAATGAATGCATTACTGAGTGTCACCAAGCAAAGTCTGTTGCCAATCAGTGAGAGCCTTCCTGGTTTTTATATGTTAAGGAGGCTGCTTAGGTTCACATATCACAGTGCATGTCTTTCTTGCTCATATTTCTACCTTATAATTGATGGAATGAAAGCTTTCTGGGCAAGCAAAATGGCTCAGCAGGCTAAGGGCTTGCCACCAAGCCTAACAAAGTAATTTAAAAATTTTCAGAATCCATATCATAGAGGGAGAGATCTGACAATTCCACAGCGTGTCTTCTTCCCTCCATTTGTGAAGTTACATGTGAATGGACACACACACACGCACACACACACACACTAAATGTAAAAATTAAAATTTCTCTCTTTCACACACACAGAGAAAGAGAGAAAAAACAAGAGAGAGAGAGAGAGAGAGAGAGAGACAGAGAGAGAGAGAGAGAGAGAGAGAGACAGAGAGAGAGACAGAGACAGAGACAGAAAGAGAGAAATAAACTTTCCCCTAGCTGTCAAAGAACAACACTGGTTAAATTAATGTACTCAGATATTGCACTAAGAGATACAAGCTAAACGTACAATTATTTGGGTACTAAGATGGTCGGGTGCCCACTGCTCCACCTGCTTTGCTAGAATAAAAGTTGACATCATTTCAGACCTCCCCACAGGTTTATTATGGTCCTGGCCCAGTGCTCACAGCTCGGCAGACTGTCTTCTTTATGACTGTGCTGTATCTCTATTCTAACTACCTTGGGGCTTTCTAGCTGCCTCTATTTCTGCTGTCACCTCTTCCCTGGCATATTGAAGGGGCCCCCCTGCCTGTTAGTTACAACTGTATTGACAAAGTATTTGCATTTTCTATTTTGCATTCTGCTAGCGGTTGTTTAGACTTTCCCTATGCTGAGTTTCAAGATATTGTCTGATTATTTCAATGCCAACGAATATAATATCCAACTTTTATTGATCACTTTAAACATTCCAGGCATTTGCTTGACATAGATTATTTCTAATCCTCAAAGTAACTTGGCAAGACAGATTTTTATTATCTCTTATTTATAGCGGAGAAGGGTAAGATTCGAAGGGTCTTACTGAAGGTCACACAGCAAGGTAGTTCAAATTTGGAATCTGAAGCTGGAGTTGTCTCTGCAGTTAAATTGTGGGGAGGGGTGGTGGGAGGAGAGGACGGAGAGACAGAGACAAAGAGAATGACAGTAAGGTAAGAATGCAGTTCGTAAAATCTTTCCAGGCAGTGACAGAAGCAGTTCCTTCACTTTTATGCTCTGTTCTAGTTCTATTATTTTAATTTTAAAAGTCAGGACATGACAGGGCACTTATGTAGAATCCATCTCATTCTGCAATATGCCTATCCGCGTGTAACTGATATAAACACATAATAAATCACAATAAACAGCGAGTTACTGCTTTATGTATCTAGCAGTATAGATATATTTAAACTTTGAAAACAAAATTAAGTTAAAATTGCTTCAGGCAACCTATGTTTACAGTGCCAGGCTGAGAATGTGCTACTCTGCCCTCATGATGCCAGGTGACTGGGGAAGGGGGTTGGTAAGTGGAATATCTGAAGCAATTTTACTTTTAAGCAAGTACATAAGTGCTGTACGTGGAAAATTCTCTGAAGCAAAAAAGCAAGAGTTAAAAACTGAAGCCAATACTAATGAAACCACACGCCCACCCAGGATTAAAACATGGATCTTGAAATTGTCATGCCGTCTAATTCATTCTGAAGGGCATGCTTTCACAGACAGGAGAAGGACTTTTGTTCCCAGGAGACCTGGTTAGCCCAAGCCTACAGTACTCTCTGCTTCCGAGAGTCTTGCTGTTTTCCTTGCTTCTGCACCGGCTCCTTCCAGGCTACCACGCAATCATCGGTTGGGAAGCGGTTAGTGCGGTGTGGGTCACATGCCTGTTCCAAATAGCGCGAGGCCCTATCTACACCCCAATGATGGAAGGGCTGTTTCATTAACCACAAAACACAGACTTTGCTCTTCTCTTCATCTCCCCATCCGCTTGCCTTCTGCTGTTCCACCCTAGCTGATGCAACAACGGTATAAAAGGCGTTCGTAACTATTACTCTTTCTCTTCTCTACATGAAGATGTTTTGAAACGTCTGCTTGTTGGGTTTCTTCCTTGCACACATCTGTAAAGAGCTGTTGCCAAGGCTTCACCACACAGTGGAGTGACTTGCAACTTTCTGTCACTGTCACTTATGCCTTACACAATTTACACGCACTGATGAGATATTTTAATAAGATAGGGATGTTTATTCTCAGTGCCTCGATCAATAAATCCTCATGGCACCTGTGGGAAACAGTCCTGATCTCATATTCTGACTGTACCTGTATTTCTTGAATCCCCTCTGTGTCCCTAAACAGCTCGGGAGAGCCTGGCCTTCCTGAGAATGCTGACCAATAAGAACTCTTTTCACAGATCTCCTGTGGCACCTGGTGGTCTCATTATTTTTCAGAGTTCACTATGAAATCATCAAATAGCAGAGAGGCATAGGATAAGCACCAGCCTGTATGCACGGGCTGACCGGTGAGGGCCGTGGTTCTGTGTGTGTGACTGGGGTAGGTGAAATTCTCAGCAATGCTACTGTAGACACAAGCTATCTCTAATTTACCCCAAACCACCTATGTCTTGACACTATACTAGAGCTGTATTTATTAAGGCGAGTGGTTACTCTTAGTATTTCCTAAGAAATGTTTTCTTAGGAAAACCCAGAGGGTTTCATTCTATCACTTCCTCTACTAACAAATGGCTGCAGACCACTGTACACAAAACTTTTTGCTACTATTTGCGATTTTATAAATATCCTATAGGAAATAGATACCCAACTCAAAAACAAAAAACAAAAAAACAAAAAACAAACAAACAAACAAAAAACAACAACAAAAAACAAGCCTTCGAACTCCCATGAGTCAACTGGTTTAATAGGCGATTATTCATTTGGTGTACACAGCCAACATTCAAGCTATTAGAAGTTTCCATTAAGCACACATAAGACAAGTTTCTTTTTTGTTGTTAAATGGGGTGCTTCAATAAGCTTATAATTATTTTAGAACATAAAGTATGAAATTATTATATATTTCATTATTTTTAAGGAGTTATCTGTCCTGACTACATCCTAGGAAGTATTTCTGTGGTAAATTGGCAAATTAGGCTCTTGATAAGAACATATCTGAAAGTGATTGATAGGAAATAGAAAAGTTAAGATTTTATGTCATCCTCAGATTTCACAGTCTCTGACACCTTGTAGAATCAAAATGGTGGTGTGCTTCACTAAAAATAAAACAATTTAGACTGGGGAGAGTTATTTCCACATTTGAAGAGCATTCCTGATCATTTAAAAAACAGTGTTGTGGATTAAGGAGGTGGGATGTTAATACGTAGACAACTTTTCACTGGAAAAGTAATTAAACTGTCTCAATTATTAAAATGACTTTAATTAATAAAAAGATGATGTCTGTGTCATAACTAAATTGGCGATTTCACTATAAGGCTGAAAACAAAAGAAAACAAAAACAAAAAACAAACAAACAAACAAAAACCCAGATAGACCCGAGGTTTGAAAATACTATTTTCCTCTTGAAGTGGGATAATTTCATCACTCATAATCTTTTCATTAGCTTCATTTACAAACAAAACCTGCCTCTTGCCGATCAAGGCATTGCTGTTCACTGCCAGAAAGCCACTCAGAACTTCCCTGTCTCAAAAATAGGTTGTTTTCCTAACTTTATATTTTTCTAGTCTTCATTATCTTGTAAAAATGTTGTCTACTATTCTTTCTGTAAACCATCTTTCTTTCTTTACTCTCTTCCCCTCTTTTTTAGTTTGCCAAGACAGCAACCCCGGTGGACTTAGAAGCATCTAGAAGGCTGTGATACTCCTATAAAGTATACCTGTAAAGACATGTGCTGAGCTATATGCCTGAGGAAGGAAGACCCTCCCTGAATAGTCTCATCCCATGGGCTGGGGGACTGAGACGAATGTAAGGTGCAAGAAGAAGGAAGTTATTACCCATTCTTCTGTCTCCTGGCGCATCATGATGTGCACTGTTTGGCTCTATCATGCCCTCACTGCCTCCCTAGGCTGAGTCTGCTCAGTCATGAACAGTGCATTTGGATGGGTGGGTGGAGGCGCTAATAAATGTTGACAAAGCAGAGTGCTATTGTGTGTCGACAATGGAGAACCCAAAGGGGCAGGGCACAGACAAGAAATGCTCCGAGAGTTACAGCGGCTGCATGTGCCCCACACAATATGAAAGCTGTGCATTGGGACTTTGTGTGGGTGTCACAGGAGACCAGGCCCAGAGACCCAGGAAGACCTGGGGAGTTAGTGCTGGACCACATTGTGGAACGCAAGGGACTAGATGACCTATGCAACAGCATCAGGGATGGCCGCTTTCGAGAGCAGAAGTTCTGCCTGAAGTGCTCTGGCCTGGGACATCAGGTATACTTTGTGGAGGAATATGGGTATGCTCACAACCTCAGCCTTCCTGAGATTACGTTGCTGCAGGCTGTCACAAATACCCAGGTCACTGATGGCTTCTTCGTGAAGCATACCACGGATATTAAGGAGTCAGCTGGCTACCTGGTCCTTTGGACAAAGGGCCTGGAAAGGCTGTACCAGGGCCACGCCCTACACAGCCATCCCTAGGGAACCCCAGGGGATGCTGAATCAGGAGTAAAGCCTTCCATAAACCCTCTCTGCTCACTCCTCACCTTCAGAGACTTCAGTGTAGAAACTGTCAAGAATAAGGCCCAGTCTGTGCGAGAAGCCAGCAGCTGATGCAGGTGTGTGGCCCAAGTGGGGAGAAGGCAGCAGGTCTGGTGGATTAATACAGCACCCCTGCCAGGCACCACGCTGCATATGAGGCCTGTGCTACCCCTAAGGAGCAGGAGATGCTGTTGAGCACTATCAAGTGTGAGGCTCTGCAGAGAAATCTGAGATCTGTTCTGAGCAGGACTCTGTTCCAGCTGTATTGCAGCCATTCCCCTACCAACAGAGCTGCACCAGGAGACACACCCCAGCACCCATCTTCATCTCTACCAAGGCTAGGACCCTTTGAACTATAATAAAAATATAAACGTTTGTGGTAAAAAAGAAAGAGTGAAAGAAAGAAAGAAAGAAAGAAAGGGAAAACGAAAAGAAAAGTAACTATCAGAGACTCACAATCACCATGTAGCCCTGGCTAGTCTTGAACTTGTGATATTTCTATTTCAGTTCTCTACAGTACTGAGCTTAAGGGCATGGACCACCACAACTGGTTCATCTCCTTCCTCCCCTCATGATTCACGGATAGTTGTTCTTTATTGCAGGTCAGATTCAAACTCATGGGCAGATTCCAAGTTTCCACAAGGACGTCATGATAATCCTAGGGGTTCCTCCCACTCCACCTGCCTCTTTCTCTAAGAAGCAACTGTGCTGCTTTTGTTACTCTCTGTGTACCTCCATTGTGAGGTTTTATTGAAAGTGGCTTTAGTATCATTAGGTTTCCAGCTTGTAAATAAATGTAAATATAAAGTATGCCTGTTTTGCAAAATAGGCATGTGTCTACAACATGGGTGGTGATGTCGCAACAAAATTATAAATAAGCTGCAAAGTAGTAAAGAGAGTAAAAATGTGAAACAAAATTTACAAAGGTACTTTTTTTTTTTTTAACACAGTAAGGAACTGCTGCAGTTTGTATATCCCATGGCAGTAAAACTTTCCTTTGTTATGTAACTATTTCTGAAGTGTAGTTTTAGCAAATTCCCACCGAAGCCATCACGAGATTTTTCCAAGCTTCAAGAGAGAACCCGTGATGGAAAGAGACTTGTCTTTCGGAGCATAAAATCACCAAACTGCATCTGAACACAAGTGAGAAAGCCTGGGCTTGGTCCCAGCTCATGTCTAATAAGTTAAGGGACTCATTTCAGTTCCCAAGATTGGGTTGGATGTCCCTAACTTGTTTTGTTCCTACCATTTTTAACTCTGTGTCACCATCCATTTGTTACTTCACCAGACAAATATTAATAGAGGTGCAGTGTTGATGCTGCCTGTTTTGGGATTTGTTTGTACCGCTGACATTCAAATCTCATCATTTCTAACTAGGGCCCAATGCTTTGTTATCTAGAAACCACCAAAGTGCTAGTTAGTCACTTGCAGTTAAGAACTGGATTTACTTCCCCACATCTCTTGCTCTCTAGCTCTGGAGACACTGGCAGAGACCAAGAAGACAGATTTTTGAGCATTTCCCTGGACACACAGGAAGCAAGAATCTACTTCATGCTTGGATGTTAGTTGGCAGTGAGACTCTAGAGCAGGTGAAGGGAGATGGAGGCTGAGCTAACTTGACAGTTTGAGAGCTTAAGAGCATCGATTATATCATGTGTGAATCTGCCCTTCCCAATGCATTCATCTTTGTGGCTTTGGTTCCTATTATAGAAGGGTTTTGTTGATTCATGTTTTTTTAAGAAGAAAACTATTTTATGCTCTGCAGGGATTATTCTATCAAAATAATAAGCAATAAGAATTAAAAGGCAAAGACTATAATTTTAAAACGTTAACATAGTGAAGACAAAGCTGTTAAAAAGCCAATCCAGGAATTATACTTTTCGTGTGCGTGGATATGTATGTCTGTATTGAGCAGCTTTAGAATAATCTATTTCCCATGAGATATGAGCACTTCCACATTTTGTAGCTGTTCTTCCTGCTGCCTATTGGCAGAGACTCACATTGCACTTTTTAATTAGGTGACAAAGCAACCTCACATATAGAGTGGTTGGTGCTAATGAAAATTTACATAAGGAACCAAAGGAAACAAACAGATGTGAAGATTACCATTTTGCACTTTTCATTCTATTTGTAGTAATAACGGAGTGTGAATTGAAAACGTAAAGGAAAATAGCAGTTGAGTTCTATTTAAAAGTGAAGGTTACCAAATAAGAACTTCTACTCAGAACTATAAAGAGGCACCTGAACGTTTCATTCTCACAATAGTGAACAGCAGTGAAGATTTACTACTTGCCTATCTTAACTCTAGGTAATGGTGACAGGGTGTATGTATTTATCAGCTAATTCTGGTTTGGCTTCCATGTAGAGCTGAGGGTAATTTCCACTTCATTTCAGTTAGCTTTCTTGAATGTGAATACAGAAGCAGACACAACCATGGGGCAGGTGACTCAGAGCCCTGTATACTGTATTACCACTTCACCAGTTTGATTTTTGACATCACTCTTGATTGGTAAAGTCTATCCAGTTTTCTGCTATAAGTCAAATGCTATCAATATCTCATATACACAAATGATTTCCTCTTGATCCTAACTATTCTTCTGTTATCCGTTCTTTGTTTTGTTAGTGGAAAATGTGTTTTCATTTAAATTTTTAGTAAAAATATTCATATAAAGAGACTTATGCACAGGTGAGCAAATGAGTCACCCAGTAAAAAGACGACATTTCAATTGTAAATTGAACACGCTTCAATAGTGTAGCTCTTAGCGTTGTGTATGGCAGCCTCTTAAGCCTTCTTTAAACAATAACATTAGTAATATACATTGTGGGCTCTATGAATTAACTATACTCTTTTTAATGCTCTTATTACTCTATACTTTACCTAGGTATTAATTCACTATTTTGTTAGGCAAATATTTATTTTATTCTTATGATACAAAACCAGTCCTATGCACTCATCCCATTGTGCTATTTGAAGGTAAACGTGTGCGCACTAGCACTTGTTTCAATATGTCTATACTTTTTTTTTTTTAACATTTCAAAATGACTTATTTCTTTTAAGAACAGTCCTACTTTTATTTATAACTGTAAATTTATCTCAATCTGCCACCACTGTAGTTTATAACTGCATATTTGAAAGAGGATTCTATTGATGTTTGGAAACATCATGTTGATTAACTCATGTCATAGCAAGGATTGTTTGTTTCTACCTACTCTTGTAAGAAAATAAGAATATTGGGCCAGTGAGATGGCTCAGTGAATAGAGAAGCTGTCTGTTGCATCCGGTACATGTAAGTGCAATCCTCTGAACCTATGGAAAGGGTAGAGGAAGAGAACTGCCTCCACAAAATTGTCCTCAGATCCCCACCTTTGTACAGTGAGATGTGCACACCAACATCCACATTCACATACACACATATACACCACAGAACAAACATATCAGCTGTTTTAGAAAGGTGAACAGTAATCTTGATGATATCCAGTCATCATCAAAACATTTTTCTTGTTGAAAGTTCAAACAATCTTTAAAAAATTAAGCTCAATGTTTAAGGAAAAATTTTCCCCTAAAAACAAATTAAAGCTTCGAGCCACTGAGGTGATTGATCCTTTATGGCAACAACCTGTTTAAGATACATATTAATTTGAAGTTTTAATTGATGTATTGTATGTTATGTGGTTTTGTGGGAATCATAACAGTGAGAGCAGGTGTGTCTCTGACTCTTTTGCCTGCTCTTTGGACTTTTCCTTCCCTTGGTTGCCTTTTCTACTCTGATAGATGGGACTTTTGTTTTGTCTTATTGCATCTTGTTTTGTCCCATTATTCTGTTCTCTTGGAGGCCTCAAGAGGAAATCAAGGGAGAGTGGATGTGGAGGAGAGGGAAGGTTGGTGGGGGAGCTGGGAGGAGTGCGGGGGGTGGGGTGGAGGAAGGTTGGTGGGGGGAGTACCGGGCAGGTGGGGGGGGGGGGAGAGTGGATGTGGAGGAGAGAGAAGGTTGGTGCAGGAGCTGGGAGGAGTGCCGAACGGGGGAGAACTGTGGATGTATGATATGAAAGAAGAGTCTATTTTCAATTACATACATACACACACACACACACACACACACACACACACACGTATATTAGTGTGAAAAATAATTGTTTTACCTTATAAAAGGGAAGTAGGCAGTCTACTGTAAGGACTTATGTTTACTAGCTGCTGCTAAGTTATCAAAAGAGGACACAATTTGAGGCAAGAGGTCTCTTTAAAACATAATAAAAATTCTCCTCTGGAATAGGGAGAAAATAGAGTATTTTATTCTTCATTGCATGTCCTAGAGCTAGCATTGCTGTATTCGTGGCAGATCCTTAGTGAACACAGGTGGAGAGAGTCCTGGCCATATGCACACGGGGCTGTATGCTGTGGTGGATGGAATAAAGAGAGGCAGATGTTCTAGAAGAAAGGAAATGGGGAAGGTTCTGAAAGTCCATTTTTGCAGTAATTTCTCATTAATGATGATGCTTCTTTTCTACCGACTGCTTAGCAGGGGAACATCTGATCTGCTCTCTGCAGCCAGCTCATTGATTGTGTGGGTCGATGCAATCTGATGCATAAAGAACCCAGTAAGTGGGAGGCAGTGCCTCCTGGATAACTGCTCAGAAGAGATAGTTTACATTTGATGCTTTCAAGCTGTGCGGCTTCACAGAGAGTCAAATTAGTAGTAAAAGCCGTCCTAAAACTGACCGGACTCTCTTTTATTGATATGCCTAATGTTGCAGAAATTAGTTAGGCTTAAAGAAAAGTGAAATATACCAAACAGACACTAAAACCTTATGAGTAGAGGGAAGATGTTAATCTTTCCTTTTCAATGTACTCTGTGGTGTGTGTGTGTGTGTGTGTGTGTGTGTGTGTGTGTGTGTGTGTGTGTGTCTGTGTGTGTGTGTCTGTATATATATATATGGATTCATGACAGAATCTTGTATGACAGAGGCTCTTTCTGGTTTCTCTTTTTAGTTTTCTGAACTGTCCCCAGTACTGACCATTTTACAGCAGCTAGCTAGTACTTGTGCATGCCCAAAACTCTAACAATAAAACACTACCCTACTGCCAAGTTTCCATATGAATAGAACAAATAAGCAAAATAAAACTGCAAATATAAACGTTTAAATTGTAAAAGATACAAAAATATTATTGAAGAGACTATGACAATTGGAAAAGGGAATAATTTGTATTAAATATCTATTTCAATATGGCCTAACATATTTAATTTATTAAATTAATATTTATTTAATAAGTTCCTTATATAAATTAAACAGTAACCCATTGCTAACGTTTTTCCTTGTCGTGGAGAAAAGGTTTGAATGTTACCTGCCAGAGAGGGTCTTTCTGCTCAGGGAAGAGCTCAAAGTACTTGTGGGCCAGTTGCAGCGGAGGCAGAGTCTGCAGTCTCAGGTTGGTCCAGCTGTGCACAAAGTTCGCCAAGTTCACAAAGGTGTATAACCCTAGGCGGTCATTCCCATAATTAGACAGATGTGTCATGAAAATGCTGATCTGAAAAAGAAATTAGAATGACCACTGTATTTCATAAGTGTAGTCTCAAATGTGGCAGTTTGGGACCCAGGCAACAACTCACCTAACTTCAGAATTTCAAGGGAAGTATAGTTATACTTTTGGGTGAGAAGCCACTTAATTTTTTTTTTCTAAAGTATCATTTAAAATTCCTCTTAAAATGAAAGCCAAACTGGAGATTGTCCTTAGTGCATTGCTAACCAGAAGTACACTGCCATTTTCAAAATGGGCTTTGCCCTATTGTGAAGTCAATATCATGAGGCTCCAATCCAGTAATTTCTGAGAAACCAGAATGAACCAGCTGTAAAGCAAAGCAAAGGTTCCACTTCTCTTCTCATGTAGATGCACTCTGATGGAATCAGGATGGCGTAAACTTGTTTCTTTGTATTATAATGAGGCTCTTATTTGTTTTCTTACTGAAAATAAGGTTAAATATGATAAATGTTTGAGGATATAACTAACTAATTGAAACATTCCACAATGTATGTATAGAAACATTACAGGGAGGCACACAGTGTTTATGTCTTAATGGGTGCATTAAAAATAAATTTAGTTTAAAAACCACCTTTGCAAAGGTATTTTTTTTTTTTGCATTAGCCAAGAACTACCACATTCATTAATCTTTTACAGCTTTTCAGACCTCATGTGAACTCTAAAAATATTCTGCCATTTCTTTGTTGCACTTTGTATACCACAAACTACGAAAAAGTGACAAGGTTCTTGAAAGACCATGCAAGAATTTTCATGGTATTACAGATATATGACTTAATATGCAGTCCATCAGGCATTGCAGCACAAATTCAAGGATTAAATATAAGGAAAACTGTACAATCCTGCCCTAAGTTGCAGAGACTATTAATGCATCTCTAAAAAAAAACTCAATCATTTTCTAGCAATAATAATTCATGCTGTTTTTAGTTTCCATATCACTTTCTAACATGCATTTTGAAACCTAGATGAATTTTACTACTAGTTGGACCTATATGTATTTTAGAGCAACCCAAATATTCTAATTAAGGACTTTATTAACTTCATTTTAAAGTAATATTCCCATATTGCCAGAGTGAAAAATATTAGGACATGTGTCTGAAATTGAACCATAGGCAAATGCTCAAGAAAAGCCAGGAATACATGGCTACTGCTTGTATAGATGTACACTTTCTCTTCTTTTGGAGATATTATCACTTTATGTGGTTATTCATTTTGTTTGGAAATAGTAAAATAAAATTGGGAGTACAGAAACTATTCCAACACCATTTTTCACTGCAACATCATTAGATTAGTATCCAAGATGTAATGTCACTGAGCAACCATACATGCCCAAGAAGGAAGTTTTTATCTGAAAAACATAAGTGCAGTGTTTTGCACTAGCATATAGTAAATGGTATTATGTTGAGAAATTCTAATTTCAAGAACCAGTTTCATAATCTGAAGGTCTTTTCTCTTTGTAAAAGATGTTATCTTCCGTCTGTCATACTAAGACCCTGAAATTGTCCCCAAGGACAGCTACTTGAAATTATCTGAAAGTCCTCACGGTCCCTGAAATTAAAACTGAGAGGATGAGAATTAGGCCCATGGGCCATACAGTCTTCAAATTATAAAATTAATACCCCAAGTATGTAAAACTGACTTGTGGTAGTCATGAATCTAAGATGTTCACATATATCAAATCATTAAATTCTTATTGTTCTCTTACAAGGTAGGTAGTTTCATAGACCCCTTCATAAATGAAGAAATTGAGCCAAAGAACAGTTATGTAAATTGTCCAAGTCTCCATTCATTGAGTAAGATTCAGAATAGGAAAGAAATTCCAAAATCCAGCAACATGCATGTGTGTGCTCTTTTCCTTGACCATTTTTTAATGCATTGAACTTAACATAATATATTCTCTCTCTCTCTCTCTCTCTCTCTCTCTCTCTCTCTCTCTCTCTCTCTCTTTTTCTCTCTCTCTGAAAAAAATCTGTAGAAGACATTGGTAACCCTTTATGTACCATTTTGGGACACACTTTTTTTTCTTGAAGTAGAATTTCAAAAGATAACTTATTTAAGGTATATTTTAATATTGAACCTAGGGTCTTAGCTCTGTCACTGGTCTGTACCCCTTACCCTGTTTTGTTGCTGTTGTTGTTGTTTTGTTTTGTTTCTTAAGACAGCGATTCTCTCTGTAGCCCTGGCTGTCTTGGAATCACTTTGTAGAGCAGCCTGCCGCGAACTCACATTGATCTGCCTGCCTCTGCCTCAGCCTCCCGAGTGCTTGGATTAAAGACAGGTACCACCACACCTGGTCCTAGCCTTGTTTGTTTTTGTTTTTTTGTTTTTTTTTTTTTTTGACACTGGATCTTAATGTTTCCTAGGCTTCCTTGAAATTCACTTTTCTAAGTTGCTTTTGTTCTTTTTAAGTTATTTATTTCACTTTATGACTGACTAGCTTGCCTGCATGTATTTCTGTACACCACATGCTTGTCTGGTGCCCCTGAAGGACAGAAGAGGATATTGGATCCCATGAACTGGAGTTTCAGATAGTTACGGTGCGTCCTGTGGATACTGCGAATTGAGCCTGGGTCCTCTTCAAGAGCAATAGTTTCTCTTTTTGTGTGGAGCTTTCTCTCCTAAGCTGGCTGTGAATCTTCAATTCTCCTGTCTCAGCCTATTGAGCACCTGTGATTTCAGTCCCACAGATTTCTGGGATCTTAAAGGTAAGCATTAAAGACAATGAATGGGAGTGTTATTTCTGAAAATAATAACATCCCTTTCGTATTCTTGCTCATTTCTTCTTCTCTAGGGTTATAATCAAAGATTCATACTCTAAAAGTCAAACAATTGCATTTTTTTACACATAGACCTCCAGTTAGACCAGCACCATTTGTTGAAGATGCTATCCTTTTTCCATTGAATGGATTTGGCTTCTTTGTCAAAAATCAAGTGACCATATGTGTGTGGATTCATATCTGGGTCTTTGATTCGATTCCACTGATCAACCAGCCTGTTGCTGTGCCAGTACCATGCTGTTTTAATTACTATTGCTTTATAGTACATACAGTTTGAGATCAGGTGTGGAGATTCCTCCGGAGCACCTCTTATTGTACAAGATTGTTTGAGCTATTCTAAGCCTTCACTTACCAGGAAACTGGGACAGAGGGGAGGACATCCTATTGGGACTCTAGATGAGAGAAGCATGGGAGAATGGCAAAGTAGAAGGATCCAGAGGGTCCTAGAAACCTACAAGTAGAACATTATGATAGGCAGATTTATGACTTTCTCACGTACTCTGGTGCCTCACATTTGACCATGTCGCCTGGAGGGGGAGACCTGGTGGCACTCAGAGGAAGGACAGCAGGTTACCAAGAAGAGACTTGATACCCTATGAGCATATACAGGGGGAGGTAATCCCCCTCAGGAACAGTCATAGGGGAGGGGAATAAGGGGAAAGGGGGAGGGAGGGAAGAATGGGAGGACACAAGGGATGGGATAACCATTGAGATGTAACAAGAATAAATTAATAATAAAAAAAATAAAAGTCAAACAAAACAAAAGAAGGGATATTTACAACAAGGTTATCTGCATAGTGAGTTTATGTAATTTATGAGGAAATTTAAAGTAAGTCACTGAACTGTTAGCTGACACAATAATTTTCCTACCTGAAATGCATTTGGCATCATTTGCATAAGCTCTTTTATCCCAAGTAGCAACTGAATTTGCTGCAGGGCTTAAGTTTGGATCTTCCAGAATCTAGCATGGTATCTGTAGTCAGACCTCACATAAGCGGTATTATTATGAAGTCACTACAGCCATGAAGAAATAAGAAAGCTGAGGTGGTATCCCTCAGCATAATTATCCCCAGGTCTGAAATTATTATAAAAGCAAGGTGTAGGCTGG